>NC_034414.1:59460551-59527317 GCF_002078875.1 Numida meleagris | reverse complement strand
TTTTTTTTTCTTTCCTTCCTCTCTTCTCGTTTTTTTTTCTTTTGGGCCTGTCCCCCCCCCTTGTCACGGACGCAGACCCTTAGACAATACCGTGACACTGTGAAATAGCTCATGGACATTAATAGAAGAACATCTCCCCAGTTAACACTCTGCCAAAATCCCCTCGCCAGCCCTCGGAGCACTATTCTATTTACATTTCTGTTTCTTCCTCTTTTCCTTCAGCGTGGAGGTCATCGCAACGTAAGCAAATGCAAAATAAGTGCAAAATATATTCACGCTTTTATTAATACTGGATGGATGCCTTAATTCATGGCTATTCTACACCAAGCCCTGGGCGCTGGGTCTGCTCCCATGCAGGGCTCCTGGATGTGCACCCTTCTCTTCTGCAGGCCAAGGGTTGGTCATGCACAGCTGAAGGACCCTGAGGGCTCTTCGTTGCATTTTGGGTGCAGTTGGTGGACCTTCCCAACAGGACCTTCTCCAAAAGGAGGAGACGCTTTCTACAAGATGCTTCATGATTTTGACCCACGAGCAGTTGGCTTGGGGTGAAAAGTTTGACAGGCTGCAGGCTGAACATGTCTCCAAGAGTTTGGGGTTACCCAGAAAGTCCTATTTCAGTACGTTCTAGAGAAAAAGCTGTCCATTATTTCACGCTTAGCTTAATTAATTTTAATACATGCTTAAGAGGAGTTAGAAAAGATGAAACCTTCACCCAAATTTTCCGTCCTTTTGCTCCTAGGCCCAAATACAGCAGGTCTAAGCCACTCACGGGATTTTCTTCCCGCACTCAGGCTGGCAGATTTCTGAGAGACACATGGGCAAGGGAGCCCGGAATGGGGAAAACCAATGGAAGCTGTGGGTTGCTGCAGGGTCATCCCATTGGCTCACCCAGAGGCTTTTGCTTTGGGGGTCAGTGGCTGGTTTGGGGGTTCAGCCGGAGCACCCACCACCTTGGATGCTCCAGTAAGCATCCCTCACACTAAGCACCTCCCACTTCCAAGCACTTCCCAGAGCCCCACAGGCGGCACACACAGAACCACTGCTCTCAGGAAATCTGCCCAGAGATCCATCTGGGGGATGCACACAGGAGATGCCCAGGAGAACGCCAGCAGGGAGCTCTGGGCACCGCAGGACGATGTGCTGCTGCACACAAGGCTCTGCCCTTTGTCCCAACAGTCATCTCAACTATTTTTTGGGAAACTTGTGCCCAGCCCAAATTCTGATCGCCGTGGCAGTAGCTCCCCAGAGACAGCAAACCTCCTCCACCATGACGGCATGGATCCAGCCCTTGGCTCTCTTGGACGCACGTGGACAGCATTGATAGGATGAGAGATCATGGCCTGAAGTTACACCAGGGAAGGTTCAGCTTGGATATCAGGAGAATCACTTCATGGCCAAAAAGCAACCCATGGGAGCCGTCAGGCATGGTGTGGGGCAAAAACCTCCCATCACAGCTGTGCCGAAGCAGAGCTGCTGCAGCGAGTTATTCCCTAATTATGTCCCAGTGCATCACTTGTCATGAACTCGCCAACAGCCCGATCCATGCGGGCAGATTGCAGGAGTCAGACTTTGCCCACAAACACTTGTGCTTTGGGCCTCCTCCTCCTGGCTGCAGAGCTCCCTCCCAGTGCTCCAAGCAGGGCGGACTTCTTCCTGTTTTCGGGATTCACGATGACTTCATCGTGTTTTCTCAGCACAGATCAGAGGTTCGAGGGCAAAATGTGTTAATCCATCGACTGGGCTTGTGGGGAACGGGAAAGAGCGGTGCTGTGGGGAAAAGAAGGTGTAAGAAGAGAGGAGAACATCATTTCGGTACCGCAGGGATTAAAAAGGAACAACAACACAAGCAAACAAACAAAGCAAAGAAGTCCTTCCACTGTTTACAGGATCCGTGGCCTGGATTTGGGCTGGAAGTGCAGGATGTGCAGAATTTGCTGCACTCGGCCCCAGAAGGAGCCACTTTGCTGCTCCCTCTCAATTAGGATGCTGCTGCAAGAGGAGCAAGGACGCGTCCCTCGCCCCAGCCATCTCCGTGCCATCTATCTCCCAACAGCTCGTTTTAATTATGCAATTAGAGTGTGTACAAAGCTTTCCGCGAGCATTAGTGGGTAATTAAAACAGATGGTGAGCTTAATGGGACTGCCTCCTCTTTCTTCTCGTAATTAACGTGTTAACAGTTTAGGGGCCAGCCTGTGGAAATGTTCTGTTACGCGGCAGCCTGCGGGGTTGGACACACGGCCAGCCAGGTGGTGGTGGCTGTGGCCAGGGGTCCCCAACCCTCGTGTGACATCGGGGACGGGCAGCACGTCCTCATGTGCCCAGCCTTAGTGACTCCACGACTTCAACATTGTACATGGGCAGATAGTGGTAGGACAAGGGGGAATGGCTTCAAATAAAAGAGGCGAGGTTTGGGTTAGATGTGAGAGGGAAATTCTTTACCCAGAGGGCGGTGAGGCCCTGGCAGTGCCCAGAGCTGTGGGTGCCCCATCCCTGGAGGTGCCCGAGGCCGCGGTAGGAGTTGAAACTGGATGATCTTTGAGGACCCTTCCAAGCCAAGTCATTCAATAACTCGGTTTTCCCAGCCCTTGCCATGCTGGTAAATGCTGATGGCAGCAAAAAGGACACTCCAGCAAAGAGAATGTGTCTCATCTCATTGCACTGAGACCGTATGAATCCATTCCTCTTGAGCCCCTCTCTCCGGCCACGGTTCCAGCCCGTCTATTGCACAAGGAGTTTGTTGCTACAACAGAAATTGCAAGAAAACATGGAAACTTCTCGCCTCAGCCAAACCCAAACTCAACTGTATACACAGCATAAAATTTAGTTGCTTTAAACTCGCATTTTTTGGCTCAACTCTCCCAGCCACATCCTGAGCCCGAATGGATTGAATTACTGACTGCAAAATAAATTCCATCTGAGTGGGCTGCGGCTGTTTTCTGCCCAAACAAAGGCCGAGGTGTTTGCTTTGCCTTTTTTTTTTTTAATCTTCTGAAAGAAAACGAGCTGAGTTTGTCTTCATGGAGGAGGAGAGCCCAGGTGCAGCTGTGCTATTGCCCCCGAGTGCTGCCACCTCCTTGTCACCCACTGTGGCAGTGGGACGTGGGTTTGGTTCCTTGCATCCATCTGCACATTGGCAGGGTCAGCACCTCCCAGCTGTCATCATCCTCTTGGATGGGTTTCATCATTGGCTCCATCCATCTCTCCATTGATTCCAACTCTGCGTGGGAGAGATCTCACGAAACTCTGGCACAGGGACCAGAGAGGTTGTGGAATCTCCTCCTTGGAGATCGTCAGGAGTCACCTGGACATGGGGCTGGGCACAGCTCTGGGTGTCCCTGCTGGGGCAGGGCTGGGCCAAAGGGACCCAGAGGACCCTGCCAACCTCAGCCGATCCATGACTTGGTGAAATGGTGCCGTGGCTTTAGCAATTGCCTTCTGCAGCAAGCAGGCAGGGCCAAAGAGGACATTGTTGAGGGGAAAAGCACATGGGGTTCACAGAATCATAGAATCACAGGGTGCTTAGGTTGGAACGGACCACAGAGACCATCCAGATCCAACCCCTGCCGTGGGGTGGGTGCTCCCCAGCTCAGGGTGCCCCATCCATGGCCTCGGGCGCCTCCAGGGATGGGGCACCCACAGCTCTCCAGGTTTTCTTCTCCTCCTGCTGCCGAACCATTTAATCTGCTCTGAGATGTTCAGCACAAGCGCTGCGCATGCAGGCTCCAGAGCCACCAGGCAGGAGCACGGATGCGCTATTTGCAGACCAGAAGCATGCCGGATGCGGCGTGACCCCTCATGACACAGATTTATTTATGGGATGTCTGAAGAGCGCTGCGCATATTTAAATAATCCCTTCAAAGGGACTGGCGAAGAGAAGTTGCTGAAGAATTGATGAGCCAAGCTGACACGGGGATTTGATCTCGAAGCATTTGTGAATTTTATTAATAACTTCAGAGTGGGCGCGCAGCACCCAGCACCGCCACACCACCCACACCGCACCACGGGGCTCCCTGGGCACCATCCCTGCCCATCGGGATGAGCCCAACACCTCCTGCCCCACAAAAGGCAAAAGTCTTCCCCAGAGCAGATGCACAAAGCCAATGCTGCCGTGCCAGTGCTGCTCTGGGGGAGCCACGGGTGCCCAGGGGAGGGCTGCAGAGCTGCAACAAGTGTCAGGTCTCAGCACCAACAAAAGTTACTGAAATCACTGCAGACATCCTCATAGGTAAGGAATTTAGCCTCGCAAAGCACCAGGAAGCCAAAACCATCCTGCTGTGCCCGTTTTACAGGTAGAGATAGAGGCTGCGTGAGTCACTCGTGAGGCTGCAGCAGGATGTCACCTCTCTGTGCTCGTGTCCTCACCATCAGCTCCTCTCTCTCTCTCCAAGAAAATCTGCCCAGGACCCCAGAATCCCATAGATGTGCTGGAGGTGGTGGCCAGCTGAAGAACTCAGAGGGGTCAGCACCCAGAAAGAGCAAAGCCCCATGTGCGGTGCTCACCGCCAAGAGGGCGAGCAGCCCAGCACCAGCCAGGAGCTGGGACATAGAATCACAGAATCACAAAGGTGGTGAAGCCTTCTAAGATCACCCAGTCCAACCACCAACCTATCAACCATCAGCAAGTGCAGGGCTGCTGTGATGGGCGCACATCCCACGGGATGGGAGCAGCACCAGCACAGCTCTGTGAGGGAACAGAGCAGCACTTTGTTCGTGGCCTCGTGGGAAGCGCGGCTCCTCCGCCTCTTCCTCCCCATTTATCCATCCTTTCCAAAGCAATTTCCTGGGGCTGGTGGCTGTCCCCTCCAGCTAATTAGCTTAGGCTTTGGAAATGGGCTGAGAGCCCTGACAATGCCAGGCTTGTGGGTGAGAACCTGCTGTGGGTGAGCTGGCTGCTGCAGATCTAACACGGCTCCTGCGAGGCAACGCCTCCCACCCCGGGGACCCTCAGTACTTCATTCTTAAGTAAACAAACCCTGAAGCCATTTGCACCAGCAGGTCCCATCACTCAGCAATGAGGCTGTCTTAAATCACATCCTGCTCCAGGGAGCGCTCAGCATCACAGTCATTGGCCAGGATGGGAACTATTGGCTAAAAGCAGTTTCTAGGGGCTCTCTTCTCCCCATGCCACAGCCCTCCTCCTGGTCTGGATCCAAACCTCTACAATTACTGAATCCTAATGCTGGAAAAGACCTCCGAGATCCCCAAGCCAGCCCCAGCCCACCCTCACCATGCCCAACGACCACATCCTTCAGTGCCACATCTCCATGGTGCTTGAGCACATTTCTTGCCTTTGGCCTTCTTGGCCACCTAGGCACACTGCTGGCTCATGTTCAGCAGCTGCCAACTAACACTCCCAGACCTTTTTCCTCCACACAGCTTCCAGCCCCTCTGCCCCAAGCCTGTGGCATTGCCTGGGGTTGGTGTGACCGAAGTGCAGGACATGGCACTTGGTCTCGCTGAACCTCATCCCACTGGCCTCAGCCCATCAGTCCAACCTGGCCGAGGCCGGGGGCAGCAGGAGAGCTGGGAGCTGCCAGCACTGCTGGGTCTTCAGGCCAGGAGGGATTTTCTCCCTCTTGAAGCCAATCAATTTTGACCTCACATTGATCCCATGCCTACACGGGGATAATGCACTGGCAAGAGGCAATGTCAATGGCTTCATGGCACTTGCATCAACAGGCATCAGACTGGATGTCAGGGGGAAGTTCTTCACAGAGAGAGCGGTGAGGTGCTGGCACAGGCTGCCCAGAGAGGCTGTGGATGCCCTGTCCCTGGAGGTGTTCAAGACCAGGTTGGATGGGGCCCTGGGCAGCCTGGTCTAGTGCCAGATCTGGAGGTTGGTGGCCCTGCCTGTGGCAGGGGGTTGGAACTTGGTGGTCCTTGGGGTCCCTTCCAATCCAAGCCATTCTATGATTTGGGGGGAAATAAAGCTCCAGCACTGACATCATTGCTCTGTGAAATTTACGGGTCTGTCAATGTTACAGACGGTGCAAACCCATCCTGCAGAAAGCAGATGGCGAGCCAGGAAAGCAAGGCTGGGGCAGCAGACAGCATCAGGTCGGTGCAAGCGGTGTGTGCGTGTGACAGATGGTGCTTTCACTGGGAGCATTTGCCCAGCCCTACCCTGCCTGTGAGCCTCCTGCCCTGTGCCATGCAGAGCAAATGAGACATGGCCCCTGGCACTCGGCAGCTGGAGCAGCAGGTGTTTGTGTGATGGGAGCCATAGGGCCGGGCTGGCACAGCATCCGTGGGGTTGGGATGCTCTTGTCCCCACAGACAGCCAAGGTCAGGCTAGGGGAGGCCCAAAGCACCTGACAGATCCATGAGTGTGCCTGTGCATTGTGGGAGAGTGGGACCAGATGGCCTTTACAGCCTCTTTCCAACTCGAACTATTCCATGATTCTATGAGTCTATGAACACAGGAATCCCTGCTCACCCATTTCTGGGTTGGGCAAGAGTGGTCACCCCCATCTGTCCACCTGGAGAAAGGCGAGCTGGTGGTAATGGTGCGCCAATTCCATTTGCAGTGTCTCACTGACTTTCTCCTGGAGGACCTGCGGCTTTCAGCTGCATATTTTGACATTCCCAGACGAAGAGCAAGGTCTGAGGGTACAATCGCCTCTCTCACAGCCAAACTCCTTCCCTGAAATGCTGCATGGAGCCTGTTCCCGTGCTCCACACTCAAGCAAAACCTCCTGCTGCTGCTATTCCCTGCCTGGGAGAAGCTCTCCTAACGGGGACACTCACTCCCTGAGCAGCAGAGATTTACTCTCCACACTCCACCAGAGAGATTATCTCCCGGCGCTGTTATTCCCTTATCAATAATTCACGGTGCAGCCGCGCTCTCCACTTCTGTGTTGCCCCCGAGCTGGCTGCGCTGGAGGAGCAGCCGTGAGTAAGCGCGGCCCCGCTCGGATCTCTCCTGCTCTCGGGGAAGCAGAACGAGTAACTCACACTGCAGATGACTCACGGCCCCGGGAAGGCTCTCGTTTTAGCATCCCGTGGAGGAGAGCACAGGGAGGGAGAAGTGCCAGCAATGGGCTGAGAACCGCTGCTGCTTCGCTGCGGAAGGAGCTCAGCCGCTTCGCTGGTACGCTGCCGTACGCATCGCTGAGCTGGAGAGGTGGGTCGTTAAGGGGAAACGTTTGGAGAAATTAAATCCTTTTTCCTGCTTCTTATGCTAATGGGGAAAACCAAGCTGATTTGCAGGAGGACAACATTTAGCGATATCGAATTCGTCAAAGCCTCCATCTGTTCCCATCCTCACGCTGACTGTCAAAAATCAGCTTTCCTTCAAGCAACGCCCGCGTCAGTTTTAACCAAAAGAGACCAATTCCGGAGAGATTTGTAAATAAACAGCTTCTGCAGATCCAGCCAGAAACAACAGACGTGGGCCGGGCCCGATGGGCAGGAATACGTGTCGGGATGGGGAGAGACGGCAAGGCGAGGGAAGGGACAGACAGCCCTTGGGGCACACGATCCAGCCAGCAGCCGCAGCAGTCCCCAGCCCGAGGGCAGGACCACAGCTCCGTTCCCCCCCGGCCTTTCCAGACCGTGACAAAGCCCCACTCTCTGGAGGGAGTGAACCCTGATGAGCCCTGCTCTGCGAGCAGCTTGCGCGCTGCACGGCTCTGCTGCCACCAGCCGACTGCTGCTTCCCCAGCCTGGCTCTGGCCAAGGGCAATGCGCAGCGTGAAAAGCAACGCAGAGATCAAAGAATGGTTGGGTTGGAAGGGACCTCTAAGATCATCTCGTTCCACACTGTTGCCACAGGCAGGGTTGCCAAGCACTGCATTAGGCACCGCCACATCGGGGTGCCCATGGCCCCATCCAGCCTGGCCTTGGGCACCTCCAGGGCTGGGCCCCCATAACATAATGTGGCACAGGTTGGCCCTGTACCCATTGTACACACATCTATCAACTTCCAACTAAAATTACTCACACTGGTTCGTTTCGTGCTTTTGCCATGCTCTGTTAAGCTATGAAATTACTTCTGGTCTTGCTGTAGAAGAAACATTTCCTCCAGGAATAACACTGGCCCAAGCAACCTTTAAGTGCATCTCCAAGGCTGGATATTAGGAACAATTGCTTCGTCAAGAGAGTGGTGAGATATTGGCACAGCTGCCCAGGGAGTGGTGGGGTCACTGTCCCTGGAGGTGTTCCAGAGCCGTGGAGATGTGGCACTGAGGGACATGGGCAGTGGGCATGGTGGGGTGGGACGGGGACCTTGGAGGTCTTAACTAACCTGAATGGCTCCATGATTCCCCTCGCTTGGTTTCCTTCTTACAACCCAACAACTTCTTCCACCGTAAAGCTGGAGTAAACCAGGGTGAGACATGTTCCAAAGTCCTTTACAAACAGCTCTGCGCTCCAAATGGAGCAGATCTCTGTCTGGGACGTTTGAGCTTTGGTGAGGAACATCGGCTCACGGCCAACCACACAACAGCAACGGACAAACCTGAGGAGCAATGCCCATGAGATTCACAAGCGTGCATATGGCCACATACATCTCTGAAGATCCTGCCCCAAATTTCACAGTTTTGGAGCTGAAATCACTGTCATGGCAGCAGCCAAGGTTCATTATTTCCTGGGCGAGCAGAAGACAAATGAGGCGTTTTCAGAAGTGACCACAGGACATCAGGACATCATGCACTCTACACAGATCTAGCCAAGGGTTGGTTAGTCAGCAGTTCCTAAAGAAAAAAAAAAAAAAAAAAAGCTGTTTTATTATGCCTCTGACCTGGCCCTGTGCTCCTCCAGCCCAGCAAGGTCTCTGCAGCACCACGAGCGGGATTTGGGCGGATTTAGTCATCGCTCAGAGCTCCAGCAAACCTCGGAGCCAAACAGCTCTCCCCCAGGGGCCAGCAGACCCCGGCAGGGCTCGTTCTTTTCATTTCTGCCTAAGAAAACAGACCAACCTCCAACAAAAGCTCAGCTCCTGCCCAGAAGATGGGGAGAGGAGGAGGAGGACACGGTTACTTATCCTCAGAGCCAAGACACTTTTCCAGTCACCTAAGAAATCAGCTCTGCAGCCCAGTAAACAGCAAGGAAAATTCAACAAGGGAAATGTGTGACATTTTCCTGGAAGCCTCAGGGGCTGAGCAGCCCACATGAATGCACCAGCCAGGTTCAGTGATAAGGGAAGGCTTCACTCAGCCCTTCCACACTGCCATGGAGCAGCAGCATCACACTCTCCTGAGAGCCAAAAGACAAGGCCCAGCACATCCCCACTGTGCTCACTCATTCCTGCGCTCCAGCTCCTCCAGCAGCACAGCTGTCAGCCCTGAAGACCACATTCAGCTCACATCCTGCCCACTTCTCTGTGCCAGCACTTCGGGGGGCTCTGGGCTCTTCTCCCCCGTGACTCGACACAGCACATGGATGGAATTCAGGCCATTCAAACACAGCACTTGGCCTCCTCGAGTTTTTCTCTTTTTTTTTTTGGCAGATTCCAGGACAGATACATGCTGTGATTTGCCAGCAATGTCGGACAGCCCGAGGAGCCGGATGGCAGAGATCGAGGTGACTGTGCTCATGGCAGGCCTGAGCCTCACCAATGCAGAACAAACCTCATGCAATGGCATCCACAGGGCAGACAGCCCCACCGTGCCATTGCGGTGACAGACCCAGACCTTCAGCTGATGCAGAAAAGGAGGTGAGACTGTCACCAGGCACATTCCCTCACCTCTAAGTCAAAAAGCCTTTAAATTACTACCGATGTTGTATTCTCTTGTTTCTAAACACTGAAACAGTGCTACAGCATATTGAGTTTTCCCCTTTCCTGTTGATCTTTGTCACAAATGGAACTCTGCCAGTTTCAAAACCAGGCCTATGGCTAACTGACAATCTGGCAAACACAAACTGCCAGGCAGCTACTTCGTTGTTTCTCTTGAAGCTAATCCCAACTATTTTAATTATCCATTTCAGCTCGCCTTTTAGCTGTTTTCCCTTTGGACTGGCTATTACTTTCTGTTGTACATAATAAATCGTGTGGAAGAGGAGGGAAGTTGGGCCTGTATGAGCATTCACTCATTCCCCAGGCAATACGTATTCCTCGTTCCTGTTGGGGAGAAACTGCTGTGAGTATCACTACCTTTTTCCAGCTAACTGCACACGCTCCGAGAGCAGCCACAGCACTACCCTGCTCTTATACTCTGTAAGAGAAGAGATGGTGGAAAGAGCAAGGAAGCAGAGGCAAAACAGATGCTCTGCTGAGAAAAGCCAGCAGTCGTACGCTGGCTCAGGCTGCTGAGCATACCTTGTGTTGATTTGTTCCCCCTGCCAAGGATCCTTCATTGCAGAATTCGGCCGATCCTCATTTAAGCTTCCCACTCCAAGATAAACGCGCCGGTGTTGGCCACCACAGCTGGTAGGGTTTGATGTACAGCGTGTAGGTGGACGAGGGGAGGAAGCAGTCTGCAGCAGAGATGATTCGCATGCATATGCAGCAGGATTTTCGGCAAACGCAAAGAAGTTACAAAGAACTGAATTTTAAACATCATTTGTCAGCCAGCCCGCGTTCTTTTTGCAGCACAAGAACACTTCCCCCCGTCAGCCATCACTCGAAGCCTGCTATGCATGAAAGCTCTTTCCCAAACCATAGAAATCATCTAACCCAAATGACTCAAACGACCATGATAACCAAGCCAGGCCCAACTAGAGACCACAAGTACAGCTTCAGTCCAAGGAATTATCCAAACTCGCCTTTCCACAGCAATGTATCACAAATGGTTCCCTCACTGTAGTGTTACAGCTTTTTTTTTTTCCCATGATAACAGCTGCAGTTTTGCTTCTCTGCTGAACCGGTCCTGTCCTAAAAGAGACACTGAACACAGGAATCCGGTTTGCGTGTTTTGTTTTTTACTCTTAGAACCTCTATAATTTTTTATTTTTTTTTAAAGTATCATTACAGTTAATTCACTCCTTCTGGAATTCCACTGGACGTGCTTGGTCAAAGCGAGGCCGTGCAAAGGGCAGCCTGACTTTCACAAAGCCGATCCTTCAGCATCACCAACACGCACAAAGGACGGGCTCCTCCGCGCCATTTTAGCGAGGACCTCGCGCGGATCGACTGCAACGAGGGATCCTGGCAGAGAGGTCAGTCAGAACCAGCCCCCAACACCAGAGCCCTCGCTCAGAGCGGGAACCCGAGCCCCCCCGGGCTCGCACGGCCGCGCTGGTGCCGCCGCGGGGCGGGCGGAGCCGGGAGTGCAGGCCGCCAACCCCGCCTGTGGAACAGCAGCCGCTAGGGGGCGCTGCAGGCGGGACGCGCAAGCAGGGCGCGCTCCTCAGAAGCGCGGGGCAGGGAGGAAGTTCTCCCTTCTTCTCTTTCCCCTCCTCTCCCCTCCTTTGAGAAGATTACTGATCTTTTCCCCTCCTCTCCCCTCCTTTGAGAAGTCGAGGGTGTTGCTGCCTGTTATTATTGTAATTATCACGGCGGGCACCCGTCATAGCGGCCGGGCCGAGGCAGCAGCTCGGACTGAGGGGACATAGCCTCTGTGGGCTGATGCGTGCACCCAGGCGGACAGCCCAAGGGACATGGCCAACCTCTGTTGAGCGGCCTGTGGGGACAGGACAAGGCAAAACGGCCATAAACTTGAGCATAGGAAGTTCCACTCCAACATGCTTCTTCACGGTGAGGGTGACGGAGCACTGGAACAGGCTGCCCATGGAGGTGGTGGAGTCTCCTTCTTCAGAGATATTCCAGACCCGCATGGATGCCGAGCTGTGCAGCCTGCTCTGCAGGGATCCTGCTCTGCAGGGGTTGGACTCGATGATCCCTGGAGCTCCTTTCCAGCCCCTGCCATTCTGTGACACGTTGCCCCTCAGCAAGAGACAAATCCCCCAGCTCTTCAAAACTGAGAGCTCCAGAAGAGAAGGCAGCGATTCAACAATTTCGTTCTATCTCCCTGCGCATACGGAATTTCAGAACTCGCAGGAATGGAATGAGGGATTTTTCTGTCACCTAAAGAATTTTTTTGAAGAAATAGTTTAGTATTAGGCACATACGCAATCCCACTGCAAACCGTAACAGGCAAGTAACCGCAGTTAAAGAAAGCACCAGTCACACATGGAAACTTCTCCCTTAAACCTCCTGTTCTGCAGACCCAAGTTACACACCCATTTTTATTAAGATTTACCCCACAGCTTCACTGAACTAGAAGCGTACAGTGTGCTTACTTGAATAAAGGCACTAAGAACACCATTATCTGAAATGGAAGAAAGACAAGGCTAAACCAAAGGCACACAGCAGACACAAACCAATCTGCTTCAAGTGGTTCACTTACAAGTTGCAGTATCAGTCCTGAGAACAGAGCTGCCAGCAAGAACACAGCGTACAAGCCCCAAAACAGCATTCCAAAGCTTTCTGTTAAATAACCATGGCAGTGCTAGAACAAAAGGCAGGAGAATCGTTTCAAGAATGACTGAGTATCATAAATATTGAAATAAAGTCACTGTCTAAGCACATACCCTGATCCACACTGACAAGCTGACATACTGCTCATCCTGAAACAAAGCAGAAAGGGTAAGTGAAAATACCCAAGTTAATGAGATACCTATTGTCTTCTGATTTGCCTGATGAGTCATTATTTAGTTGCACGTTGAACAACTGTCTGCTCATGCCTGTTTTCCCTTTTTTATCTTCTATTCTGCCTGTTACTTCAGGAAGGACCCATTTCCTATGGAGCACCTTCAGAACTGACATCAGCCTGTACAATATTCCACATACAGACAACTACCAATTCCTTGACAAAATCCCTTGACTTAAACCTGTTGACACAGAATATAAATGAAAGTAACTGAAATTCATAAGTTATTTATGGCCCAACAGCTGGAACTCTGTTGAAGATATTACTAATTAAGTAATCTGGACACTTACTAAAACAAACAATTTGCCTATTGAAAAAAAAAAACGGGTAGTATAAGAACTGAGAGATATTCAGACAGTTGAGTTTAGCTGCAGTTTACACACAAGTAAAGAAGACCAGGCTATCTGCCACGTATATTCTGCTGGTTCTGGCATTTCCCTGTTATTATGAAACTTTACCACTAAGTACTGATTATGTCTAAAAGAAAAGAGATTTCAAAACATGAAGACAACATAAATTGCTGATGACTGAGCTGCAGAAACGGACATTCATGAATAGAGGCCTGCACACTGCTTCAATATGCAGAAAGGAGCTGGTACTGCACATTTCCAATAGAAAACCTATTAATCCTAAAATAAGTACTCTACTTCATGCATTTCTTGGCGTGGGGTAATACTTTGTAGGAAATCAACTGCACAGTTTGCAGATTCAGATAGCGTTGTAAGTAGGCAAAGTAACAACTCCAGGCTTCCTAGAAGAACCACCACAAATGTAACATTTCAATCTAGCATAGCACTTGAAGCATTTGAAACCTAAAAGTAAACCTTGCTCAGGAAACTGCACCAGGTGAGGCGCACACGTGCTGCAGCTGTCCCACCGTGCCCTTGGTGTGCTCGTTTGACAACAAACGATTACAGAAGTCATACCAAAACATACAGGAAGGAGGGAGGCCCAAACCACAATGAAGTTCAGTGGATTTCCATTCCTGGTCTTTGATGAGATTTATGAAATCAGTTTTAGTTCTGGCACCCTGGTACTTCCTAAACACTTCATCTTTACAGCTGTAAAAGAACAACAGCAAAAAGTCCGTTACTTTACGCAGTCTAAACATGCAACATGTGCTTACACTCAACATCTTCCCTTACGTAATTTTGCCTTGTTTTAATTTTTCCTTTAGATAACATTGGCTCTAAAACATTTTCTAATGATCTTGAACACAACTTGTTCTAAGAATCTTGGCTCGTTTCAGGCTGCAAGTCCGTGAGAAGGTAACAATCTGCCTAATGCACTTGCCACACAACAACACTAATACCAACCTACAGAGAAAAGGTTGCAAAACGGAAACGCCCAGGAAAAGACAGAATAAATATGGCCTGAAGGGAAAAGGAAAAAAATAACAGTGGCATTCATTGTAAGCTCACAGCAGATAAAGCAATGGTTATCTCAGGGTCTCATTCTTCAAGAGCATGGTAAATCCCATTGGCTTGTATCAGAAAACATAAAAAGACATTTCCTCTCTCCTTCAAAAAAACCTGTCACATTGCAGACTCACTGAGAGATGGTAGGAAGAGCTGTTATGACAAATCGTCTGCTTAATCCTGGAAGAAAACAGTTATTTTCAGAATAGCGTCGTAATATACCTACAGCTGGTATTATACACCTAAATAAAAGCAAATATTCCCAGGCAAACTGTGATCAAACACAAACTTGTGTGTATCAAAGTATGGCACAGTCTAAAAGAAAGGCCCCTGGACAGAGAGGGAGATTTCCCCATGGGCAAGAAGTGATGTCTGGTGATAACCGTTCCCCTCAGCTACTTTGGCTGTAACACTTTAGAGAAAGTTGCTACTTTTTTTTTGCCCACATGACGTGCAGTCTCCAGGGCTCACAGGATACAAGCAAAGCAATTAATATACTGCCTTCAACAAAGAAGTTTCACAAATCATAAACAAATGAAACAGCAAAGCAGGAAAGTGAGCTTCAACTAGGGGAACTCTGATGCTCACAAACCCTTTCATCAAGGAATACATGTGCCACTACAAGAAAAAATAAAACCTTTTTTTTTTTTTCGCTCTGGGCGATGCTTAAAGAACAGGACCAAATACCTACACAAAGACTTCGAATTCACCCTCCTGCCACTTTCATCTGTTAAGGAAAACCAGCCTTGGCCTACACACAGCCCTTGCCCTCAGCACAGCTCACACCTCCCACTGCCCACCAGCTCTGCTCACGTTCCAAGAATGGGCACCGAGCAACCCAAGAGGTTGGACAGGAGGAAAAATTTCTTCTCAGAAAGAGCAGTGCTGCACTGGCACAGCTGCCCAGCGAGTGGTGGGGTCACTGTCTCTGGGGGTGTTCCAGAGCTGTGGAGGTGTGGCACTGAGGGACATGGGCAGTGTGCATGGTGGGGTGGGGTTGGGCTTGGAGATCTCAGAGGTCTTTTCCAACCTGAATGATTTTATGACTCTTAGAGCCCTCACCTGGCTACTCAGGGACATCTAGGTCCTCTCCCCACTCTGCAAATTTCTCCCACTCAGGCTGCAGGTTCTGGCAGAAATCTATTTTCAGCCCAACAGATCACGCTGGGTAATTACATGATGCGAGCACACCGTGCAGGCAAAGGGAATCTGACGCGCTGCTGTCCTCATGGAAAAATCCAGCCTGGCTTTTGATGAGGGCTGGAAATCCCTGGGCTGAACAAGGGCAAGTGTAGGGTCCTGCACCTGGGGAGGAAAAACCTCATGCACCAGTACAGGTTGGGGACTGAGCTGCTGGAGAGGAGCTCTGCAGAGAAGGACCTGGGTGCCCCAGCTGGCCAGCAACTGACAAACAGTTGACCACGGGTTGACCCTGAGGCAGCAGTGTGCCCTGGTGGCCAAGAAAGCAATGGTGTCTTGGGATGCATGGAACACGACCAGCAGGGCGAGAGGGGTGCTCTTCCTGCTCTGCTCTGGGGGAGGCCACATCTGGAGCACTGAGGGCAGTCCTGGGCTCCTCACCGCCGCGGCCTCGCAGCCCCCGACTCAAAACTCCACCATCCATTCGCCCAGCAGCAATTCCTGCCACGTGGCGTCCGAGAGCTCCTCCACCGGGCTCGGTTTGCACAGCGCGGCCGCGCCAGCCCCAACCCCAGCACGAGCAGCGCGCACAGCCACCCAGACACCGCCATCTTCCGCCCTCACAACACAACTTCCGGAGACGCTGAGCATGCGCACGAAGGAGAGCCCTGCGACAGCAAGAGGCTGGGGGCGGGCCCAGAGGGTGCGGCAGCCTATCGGGCGGCGAGTTACGGAGGGGGCGGGCTCGTCGGAAAAGCATTTAGCCAATGGGGAGGCAGCGTTCCGCGGTCGCTACGACAGGTGGTGCTGCCGCCATGTTTGTCCCGGGCTGCGTGAGGGCTCTTTTCTTTCCTTGCATCTTTCAGAGGGGTCTTTGCCATAATTTCATATCCCACCATTTCGAGCCTTGCCGGGTTGAGTAAGCTAGCCTTCAGCAGCCATTAGAGCAGTTAAAAGATTATTGTTTCAAAGGCACGCCAAGCTCCCTATGGAAACAGCTTGAGAGACCCCCAAAAGGATGACTATGACTTCATACCTCCTCCACCACTTTGTACCAGTAATTATTTTAAGAGACGTAATTACCGTGAATCACTTTTTATCCCCGCTACCATTACGCTGACATTTTCTTGTTTCTCTGTAAAGTTTTGAGGTATCTGAAAAGAAAAAAAACAACCTTGAGCCTATCTTCTGTGTTCATCCTCCTTCCCATCCAGCCCTCCCAAGCTGCAGCAAGCAGCGTCTGCCCTTTCAAGGTTCGCAGTAGAATAAAGAGAACAATAACCATGCACGAGATGGCTCCGAGTGGCCTTAACCCCAATTCCCCCTTTTTCCCTTCCTTTTGTGCCTATTATGTTATTGTGAAGGAAGAAATGTTTCTTCTTGTCTTACCTTCAGGAATGTGCTGAGGATGGGGGAAGCACTGTTTTAACCCACCAGCCTCCATGATTCAGTCACCTCACTCATTTCTGGAGGCACGATGCTCCTCCATGGTATCAGATGTTCAGGTTGGATATTAGGAACCATTTCTTCACAGAAAGAGCAGTCAGGCACTGGCACAGCAGCCCCGGGGAGTGGTGGGGTCACCATCCCTGGAGGGGTTCTGAGAGCCATGCAGATGTGGCACTGAGGGACAAGGTCAGTGGGCACGGTGGGAGTGGGCCAGGGGATCTCAGAGGGCTTTTCCAACCTTAATACTTCTATGATTCTACGAGTCAGAGTGGCAGGAGTGAGGCCTAACACATATGAAAGAGGTTTTACTACAGATCTTTCATGTTCTCACTTTCTGTAGAGTTTGTCCACGCATCCTACTGCACAGAGGTGAGAAAAACGCATGACCTTGCCTGTCGGGGGTGCTCTGTTAGTGTTAAAATTCAGTTATGCTGTTTGCACCAAGAAGTTTGTCTGCTGTGATCTATGATTTTAACAGCATTTCATAGAAGTGCTTACATTGGAAGGGACCTCACAGCCCCCTCAGCCCCACCGCTGCCGTGGGCTGGGTGCCCCCTAGCTCAGGCTGCTCAAGGCCCCATCCATGGTCCTGGCACCTCCAGGGATGGGGCACCCACAGCTCTGGGTAGCAGGGCCAGGCCTCACCTCACCCCAAGGACCACTGTGCAATGCCTACAGCCTTCCTTTTGACAAACCCCGGTTGTCCATTTCCTCTAAGAAAGCCCCAGGTGGTTCTGCAGAACACCGGACCCTCTGGTGGGGTGAAGCGCTGATCCTGCAGATCATCTGGTGCCAATTCCAGTTTGTAACATCCACACCACGGTGCTCAGCGGGCGCTCCCTCTATCCCAGTGGGGTCCACTCAGCGATGGTCAGTGATTACTGATCTTTTCCCATGTGCTTTTTCAACGTTGCCACAGAGGGGCAGAGTTGAGGCTGCTTTGCAGCAGGGAGGAGAGGGAAACGAGTCCTCTTCGTTTAGAAACGAGCTGCATTTCCCGCTAGGGGCATCCTGTTCTGTCTCAAGGTGGTGAAGTGGAAGGCTCTTTCCTTGTCTGATAATAGTCTCCCTTGTCTCTAGGTTGTTTTTCTAAGGAGCTGAGGGACAGGGGATGTTATGGTCAGTTGGCGTTTCTTCCCCCCAACACACAACCACAATACTTCTGGCCATTTTGGCCGCAGTTGGGGTTACAAAAATATTTCTAAGTTTCACATCCAGTTAGAAAAGAGAATATTGCTGATACACAGAAAGAGTCTGAAGCACATGCTTACAAGTTATTAGAGACAGAAAATGAATTACAGGGCTCTGAAGTGTGGGGAATACTTATCAGAGAAGGGGAGAGCCAGCCACAAGACACGGAACCTAGGAAAGACCAATACATCCTCCTGCTCACAGAGCTGTTTTTCACTTTGTCTTTAATTTGGGATGAAAGATGATGAAGCAAAAAATGCCTATGTAACCAAGAAACCATCCTTCTCTTGATGGCATCCGTACCTCAGAAAAACAGATCCCCCAGGTAGGAGTGGGAGTAGAAAGAGTCCTTCTTTGGGGCTTTGATTTCTTTTGAACTGGAAATGAAAAAAAAAAAAAAAGACCAAAGCACATGGACATCTCAACATTTTACCCAAAGTTAAAGCTACAGAGATGAACAATTCAACCAGTTCTGTAAGTGGTCACTTACAGAAAAAAAAAATCTACACCAATTCACTCACTCTTTTCCTCTTTTTTTTTTTTCAAAATGATAATTCATCTCTATTTGAAATGCGAACAGTTTGAACCAGCCTTATTCCTGCATATTTTCTCTCTTTTTTTTTCCCTCTTAAGTACTCTTACAGGTCCTGACAAAAAGAACTAAACCAGACAAACGATCATAGGAGCACAGCGGCCGCCCGCCTGGGGCTGACCAATTTGAGACTGGTAATTATTCCAAAACGTGGGCCAAGCTCTGCAGTCCCTGGACAAGGTGCAGCATCAGGGCATCTGACCTCATTTACTCAGCCTGCATTTATAAAATGCTGAGAGATTATGCAGAGTGCTCATATGAGTCAGGAGACAAGCAGTCATTGTCCCAGAGCCCAAGGTGAAAGCAGGCTGACCCTGAAAGTCACAGCAAGCCTGAGGCTGCATTCTGTACCGCTGTAAGAAGACAAACTGATCCTATCTAATTTATTTGGCTGTTTTCTGAGCTTTGGCCTTATGGGAAAATTGGCCACTCAGAACAGTTTTATGGGCTTCAGCATCTGAAGAATTAAAGTCAAGAGCTAATTGCTTTTCTGCAGCTCTGAATTTCATTACAGGAAAGCAATCCATGCATCAGCGCTTCCTCCTATGGAGATACCCTCCGTCCAAGGGGAAATAATTTGACCCTACCTCTCTGCACAGAGGCACACAGAGGGTGCCACGAAGGCCCGGAGCCAGGTGGGGCTTGCTGCCTGGGAACAAGGCTTTCACACTGAACACAGCTGGGGAGGATTAGCAGACATTGCCCACTTCCAAAGGGGACTGTGCTGGGAGAAATCCCCTTGGAAAGCAAGTTCCCATCTGACAGCCTCACCCTCTGCTCCCCAGCACTTGAGCTGCCTCAGAGCGGTGTTTTGGGGCTTGGGTTCCTGAAAACTTCAGCTTCGTTCTAAGAGCTGCACTGCCTCAGCTTCTGCTGTTACACAATTCATTCCTGACTGCAGTTTGCATCGGCTGGTGGAAACGCGATGCGCAGTGAGGTCTGCTGCTCTCACCTCAGAGAGCTGCTTGGAAGACCTCCGAATTACAGCAGTCCCTCTCACAGCTACTACCCACAAGCCTTTTCCTCTCTGTGCCGAGAAACTCCAGTAACCGCTAATTATTCAGTAATTAAGTGTCTCTCTAGGGTCGTAATTGTAAATCTGGCCTCTCCCAGTCACTGTTTGCTCATTAGGTAGCAGTTTTCTCAATGCGAAAGCAAATTCTCTTCTTTACATTTGATTGGATTACAAAATTGCTTTAAACTCAGTGGAGATGATTAGGAAAAGCGTGGTTTTGCGCAAGAGTTGCCATGGGAACTAAAGTGGAGAGATCTTTATAAACCAAGAGTCAAACAGATTGTGTTACAGACAATTAATATTGTCTCACTTGTTTATTCATTTGCTTTAACTGCTTTCTTGCAGTATTCTGAAATAGCTTTTATCTCTTTTTTAGGAACAAAAGCTGTGTCAAAGAGATTCTGCTCCCTTGGAGATTCACCCCTCTCTTCTCTTGAAGGCCACTGGAAGTCCTAATTAGCTTCATTCCCTCTTTGGGTTCGCCTTGGGGCTCAGGACATCTCAGGGGGCTTCCAGGTAGGATGCGGTGTGGGCATGGGATGCATCTTGTGGGGGCTGTGTCCAAAGAAGGGCAACAAAGCTGTGAAAGGTCTGGAGCACAAATCTTATGGGGAATGGCTGAGGGGCCTGAACTACCCGTTTCCAGTCTGATCAAATTCAGGGATGAGTGAGATAACCTCGTAGAAACACAGTGTGAGGCAATCCTCCTTTTCTTGGTAGCTTCAGTCTCAATCTACTGAACTGATTTGAGCAGAAACCTTCCAGAATATTTGTTCCATGGCAGCTAGTTGGCCTGGAACACGTCACTATGCAAGCTTTCAGCTTGGGAAGTGAGAAGAAACTGAAAGCAAAGGCTTGCAATAGGAAATGTCAGGCAGACAGAAGTGTAAGTGTTGCTGCTTCCTCTGCTGATAGCATGTTGCTGTGAAAAATGCACCAACCAGGACCCACTGTACATAGCAAAGCATGGGACAGCTGGGCTGAGTGTTGTATTGCACACTCCACTGCAGAGCCGTGCTCAACACGACCATCTCCTGCCCTCCCAGTATTTATTTACCGCAGTAAAATGTGAATGTAAACCCTCCACAGCTTGAGGGTTTCGCATCACTTTGCACTGATATGAAAGTTCCTTGTGGTTCCAGGAGACAGTGACTATTTTGCTTCTTGGGACTCGTGTGCTGTATTTTAATGACAAGAAACCTGTTGCCCTGAGGCCAGCACAGGAATCCGCCTAAGGGTGTCCAAAGACGCATGAGGGAAAATGGTATCAAGATATTTTTTCTTTCACAATGCCACTTTTGCAAGAGGAAGGTCTGTGCAGATATTCTTGTGCGGGTTTAGGAGCTCCTGCAAACACTTTGTGCTCAGGACTTGTTTGGGCAACACGGAAATAGGGCAGCTTTAACTGTGAAAGGTGTGGCACCGTGAAGCGTGTCAATGAAAACATTCCAGTTTGGGCCCAGTTTCCCTCTTTAAAACATCACGAGGCAGGGGAGATGTCAGCACAGCTTATATTTGTGCTGTCACTATGAGAAATGCCTGTGTAATGGGAGAGGCTGGAGCCAGAAAATTGTTGTCACCCCTATGATTCTATGATTCTATGAGATGAGATGCGATGAGATTAGATTATCTTCCTAGATACCTAGGCCAGAAGGGGCATGGGGAGAGGAGGAAGTTGTCCCATTCCCTGCATGACCCCAGGCATCCAGATGCTCCTCATGGGGGACCACATCACTCCTTTCCTTTACGTCCCTTTTGCTTCAGCCTGCTCTCCTGCCAACCTTCTTCTCGTCATGTCTTTGCAGTTGAGATCAAGTCATGAAGCTCTGCCACAAGGATTCTTGTAGCACCTGGAAGGGCATTTCTTGCCTTCAGAAGGAGCCGGTGCTGGCTGAGTGTTGGCAGAAAGCCAAAGGTGTTTTTTTTCCTTTAAAGAAAACATCTAAAATGGAGTGCTCAGCATCAAAGGATCCAGCAGAACAGTGCAGAAATAGCAACAAGAGCACGCAATGAGGCAGAGAAGCAGGCTCCTGACACCGGTAGGGCGAGCAAGGGAGGCAACACTTGCAAAGTTTTCTTCTTTGAGCAGTTTTCTTCTGCCTATGACGTAGAATGATGGCATCGTAGAATCATTCAGGTTGGAAAAGCCCTCTGAGATTCCCAAGCCCAACCTCAGCCCACCCCACCATGCCCACTGCCCATGTCCCTCAATGCCACATTCCCACAGCTCTGGAACACTTCTAGGGGCAGTGACCCCACCACCACCCGGTGCCTGACCACTCTTTCAGAGAAGAAATTTTTCATAACGAGCAACCCAAGACATCCAGCTTTTCTATTTTGCAGCAAAAGACCAAACCCAGTGGTAGCACAGCAGCAGAACTGAAGCTGTTCTTCAGGAAGGGAAGCGTGTGCCAAACCAAATATCTTTCCATTGGCACTGGTAGGCTCTGAATCGCCGGCAGGAATACAAGCAGCACATCAGGGTGTGCGCTGGGCACCTCTCTGACCTGTTCCCCTTTTTGAGTAGTTATGGCATTACAAACCCCTCTGGCCTCTGCTGACACCAAGAAGCCCAGCACTGGGCCGCTGACCTTTTGTAGGTGGCAGGAGGGACACGGTGGCAGCAGTGTGATCCAGGCTGGGCACTGCACTTGTTGTGCACAGCAGTGAGCTGCAACCACACTCCAGTGCCTTTAAGGAGTCGTGTTGTGCTTCCCTTTGCTGTTCTCCACTGTGGCTGATGGCCCAAGAGGTTACTCCGAGCTGCCTGCAGGGTGAGGGCTGGCCAAGCTAGCATTCTCTCTGCTAATTCAAATAGAAACCTATTTACACTAACAAAATATGGATCTATTCATCCCTTTGCAAAAAAAAATAATAATAAATCTGGAGTCATTTTCAAATGCTTTAAGGGAATAACTGAGTCAATGATTCCATAATAAGAGCTCTGCCCTCTGTTCCACAGAGGGTGTTCTCTCTGGCACACAGATCTGCATTTCTGTTTTGAAGAGCTGTGTACGATGTGCCCACACATTACTTACCAAGGGTGCTGTAACTGCTGTGTAGGCTGATGCAAAATGTTCCTTCACCCACAGGTCCCTGCCTGCCTCTGCCTTAAAATGTCATTGAGAAAGCAAGCAAGAAACCACGCTTATTAGAGAATCTTCTTCCCAGGAGTCCACTCCAGCGTGTGCCTCACTCACCCGCAGGCAGCAGCATAACAACTGGGCAAACAAAGGCATTGTAGAGCAATGAGTGTTCTTCTGGTAGGGCTCCGTCTGCTAAAGCAGGGAAGAGGGAGATCGAAGCAGGCATGAGGAAGCTTTCACTGCAATCATCACAAGTGCTTTCTTCAACCAGAGGATGCTGAATAAAACGGAATCACAGAATCGTTCGGGTTGGAAAAGACCCTCAGGATCACCAAGTCCAACCCCAACCCATCCCACCATGCCCACTGACCGCGTCCTCGGGGTGCTGCTTTCCTCCCATGTCTCCAACAGCCCAGCTTGCTGCATGCAATCAAAATGAAACCCAGATCTACAAAACAACGAATAGCCACCACAACACTCCCCACGAGAAACTGTTTAATTTTCTCAGCAGTAGTGCAATGCAATGCAGCGATAGCGGGGAGGTGATCTGTCATTGCCACCAAGGTGAGCTCTGCTCTTGGGCAAAATTTATCACCGCTGATAAATTGCCTTGCAGTGCCCGACTGCAGCCCCATGAATCTGCTGCCTGCTGCACGCACGCTGCTTGCCACCATGCCTTCTGCAGCAGCACCTCCCACTCGCCTCGCTTGCCTGCAAATTGCATCCTGATAACGGCGGCTGCAATCATTCCCAACCCTTATTCGTGCAGCGCTTCCTGTGTTCTGGGAGAAACGTGTTGCAGGATGCACGTCCTCTTTAAAAGGACCGATTTCACCAGCTTCAAAGCAGATACGAGCTGCTAGAAACTCTGAGCAGAAAGCGTGCATCATGAAGGGAAGAGCTGGAGGAGGTTTTCCTAGAAAGCCCCACCACCACGAGCTGGCTCTAAGCTGCCAGAGCCTGGAGCGTGACACGCTGCCTTGCACAGCTTGTCACTGCCACACATACCCTGGTACAAGCAGCTGGCCCCGCGCCGACACCACCAGCGAGCTCCCAGCGTGCGGTGGCCAGCCGAGAAAATCCACCCTAATGAAATGCTTCCCTGCAGTAATTGGATTTCCACTGTAAACGAAGTCATTATGCTGCGTGTCCTTGCGCTTCTGGAGGTGAGACAAAGCCAGCGAGCGGCAGCCTTGCTGATGGGCCACTATCTGCAGTGGGCAGAGCAGAGATGCTGACGTGGAATCATATCACAGAATCACAGCACGGTTGGGTTGGAAGGGACCCCAAAGCCCCTGCAGTCCCACCCCTGCCATGGGCTGTGTGCCTCCCCAGCACAGGCTGCCCAGGGCCCCCCATCCTTGGCCTTGGGCACCTCCAGGGATGGGGCACCCAGCCCACAACAGGGGGGGATTTAAGGTCCCTTCCAACCCAACCATTCTTCAGTTCTGTGATTCTATGACCTTATACCCCCAGAATGGTGTTTTGCAATAGAGATCTTCCAAACTGGGCATTTTGAGACCTACAGGTATGAAAACAACGGGCCGCACACATCCAGCTTTGGTTCAGTTCACGCTGTGAAACGTCTGTTTGCTCGGCAACCAGAGATGCAAAATCATGGCACGTTAATACAGAGGAACACGGGCTCAGGGAATACACTTCTAACACTGCCATTTAATTTATGCACAACAATCAGATTAGTAAATGAATATATGCCGAGCCCCATCAGCCCTTACACTCCATGAATATTTCTCCATTCTTGCATCTGGATGTCTGACAGTTTGTTTACATGAGCACCGAGACGAAAAACTCAAATTATTTGGCTTAGCATCAAGAGCAGCCTCTGGTTGAGCAGTGGCAGCTCCCGGTGAATTTTAATGGGCTGTTAGCAATGCACACGTGTTTTGTTGTTGTCAGTGGAAGCGTGTGAAGGGACAGATGACACACGCATGCTGCGTGATCCTCTTCTGGAGACACAAAGGCTCAGAGGAGACCTCATTGCTCTCTACTACCCCCTGAAAAGGAGGGGGTGGCAAGGTGGGGGTCAGCCCTGCTCCCGGGTAACAGCGATAGGATGAGAGCTGACGGCCTCAAGTTGTGCCAGGGGAGGGTCAGGTTGGATATTAGGAAACATTTCTTCTCCAAAAGAGTGGGAATGCATTGGAAAGGGCTGCCCAGAGAGGTGGTGGTGCCCCGTCCCTGCAGACACCCAAGGCCAGAGGATGGGGCTCTGAGCGCTGATGGAGCTGTGGGTGTCCCTGTGCATTGCAGGGTGGTTGGACCAGAGGCCTTTAAGTGTCCCTTCCAATTCAAACCATTCTATGATTCTGTGATCTCTCCATGTAAATGCTGGAGCCCTGCAGCCCTGGGTGAATCACAGCCCGCTGGTTTGCTGGGAAAGGGCACATCACCCAGGGCAGCTGCTCCTGGGGGACGCAGGCTGGGACACAAGCCCACCCCAAATACCACCACTGCCACTCTCCCCTTGCCCCGAGCTGAGGAGCTTCTAAAAAAACAACAACAGGGTTTACCACTCATTGATTAAGTGCTATCCTATCGCCACCCCTTAGGAACCACTGCAGGAGCAGAGACATGAGGGTCGGTGTGATGGCCCCGCAGGGGCTGGGGAGGAGCAACTGAAAAGTGCTCCAAGTGAAAAGTGAAACGTTCGGGCTAAATCAAGCAGCCAGGGTTTCTGCTTTGTGTTTCTTGGACCTCAAAAAGCAGTGAAAACAAAGTGAAACAAAGAACAGCTCATGTGCCCTGAATCTTGTCAACCTCCAGTGTCACATCCGATGGGGGCCTGACATTTTCCCACAAAAGTAATGTCTCCTACGAACTCATTGACACAGTGATGCTCGAGATGCTCTGCGGAAGAGCTGCCGTCCTGCTCGAGTCATCCTCTTTGAAAAAGGCAAAGCATTATTTATTCCTTACTTGGGTAAAGCTTTTTCCTTCAGCAGGCCTCATTTCCTGCCACTGCTGTGTGAGTCAGGGCCCCCTGTACCAACTCTGGAAGGTTTGCAGCCGGTTATTTGTGTGAGGGTAGATAATTACAGCCATTAATTGGGCATGAATGAATTGTGTGCCATCCTTGAGCAGCCTTCTCGCCGCATAAAGGCAGAACCACAGCTGCAGTGAGAGAAGGCCCTCACCGTGCTGCTCGGAGCTGAAGAACCACTCCAAATATCAGATTTAAGAGCTTATTTTGAAAGCCAACGTGAAGGTGTTTGGAGCCATTGGGAGAAGAGATCTGCTTCCCACTGAGCCTCCGCAGCACCTGGGAAACGTTTTCAAAACACAGACCAAGTGAGAGCAGCTGGAAAACCTTCCTGGCCCTTTCAAGCCCGTAAACCCCATGTGAAATGAGCGGGTCGGGACAACCCAGAGCAGAAAATGGCCCAAACTGGGGCACTGCTGGTGGCTGGTGAGCAGAGCAGGGTTGTGTTGCTCTCAGCTTACAAGGAACACCTCCAGTGATCCCCCCACTCCCTGGGCTGCCTATGCCAGCGCATCACTGCTCTTTCGGAGAAGAAATGTTTCCCAGCATCCCACCTGAACCTCCCCTGGCACAGCTTGAGGCCATTAACTCTCGCTGTTACCTGGGAGCAGAGGCCGACCCCCACCTCCCCACCTCCTTTCAGGTAGCAATGCTGAAGGCAGGCTGGCCCTGAGGCAAGCGCAGTCCATGAGATCCACCTGGAGATGACTAAAACCCCTCAGATCGGCCCCGGAAGCCTCAGGCAGCACAGCCCAGGGTGCGAAGGTTCAGAGCAGCACCTGATACGCAGCTATAAATAGAGAGCTTGCTTCCACCAGGAAGTGGCAGAGCCGCGGAGATGGCTTCGCTCTCTTCGGATGGTGCTAAATTTTCCCCAGCTGAATAGCAAAGAAGACAATGAAGATCTCAGATGCTCAGATCCTATTCTCCCTCTGCCTTCGCCTTGGTAATTTTGCATGCCCACCTCCCGCTCCTCCTCCAGCAAACCTCCACCCACGGGCACAGCTGCAGCATCCTCCAAAGAGGATGACGAGAGCAGGGGAGAGCCGGGGAGATGCTGCTCCTGGCCTGAGCATCCCTCATCCTGCAAAGCTGGCTCTGCTCCACCCCCAGCCTGCCTGCCAAGCCTTCATGGCACCTGCAGGCAAAGCACCTTGCTTCCAATCCAAACCCACACTGTGCCCCCCCTTAGACTTTTTGCTGATGTGAAGCCCCCAGCCCAGGAGGGCACATATGGGCCCTCTCGTGTCCTTACATGCCCTCACTTTTCCCTCCCCAGCGTCCTTCTGTGAGAGCTGGTCCCTTCTGCGCTCTCAGCACGAGCAGATGTTGGTGCTTTTTAAGTCTGCTGCAGGCAGGATCATTTGATCTTCAGATTTCTGAGTGAAGTCAAGTCAGAGCTGGCAATTTCCTTTCAAATCCATTAAGATCCTGCATAATTTTCAATTCACTCTTCTTTTGTGGCAGATGAATAGAGAAGGGTGTTCTCCATCAAAGATGGTTTATTAAAATGCAAATAAACTTCAGGCTGAAAGTCCATTCGAGCACTGAAAACCACATGCATCCAAAGAAAATACAACTTTTGGTCCCAAGAAGAACCGAGGAGCAGAATTTTTTTCGTGGAGGAGCCAAGATGAGCCACATCACCAACACTGCCCACCTCCTCCCACTGAAAGATTCTCTATGGCACCACTCAAATCCATGCAGCCAGAGCTGGCGTTCCCCATGCGAGGTGACCTCAGGCCTGGGTTGGGCATCTCCTCACGCCTTTGGGACCTGACTGCATCCAAAGCACCACTGTCCTGATGGGCACAGCAGGGACATGGCTTAGTGGGCATGGTAGTGATGAGTCAACAGTAGGACTTGATGATCTTAGTGATCTTTTCCAACCTTAACAATTCTATGACCCCTCAAGCCAGCGGTGACACCCCACAATGCTCCAGTTTGGCTGCAGAATGATCCCAAGGGCTTCAGGTGGTCGTGCCAATTGACAGGCTCCAGGACTGCCTGAGCCCCAGGCATCATCCCATGGCACCCCAGTGCCACCTGCTTGGGCTCAGTGACAGGAGTCCCTCCGTGTCCCCATCACGCAGGCAGGCAGCACTTCTACACTCACAGCCCTGGGGGCTGCAATGTTGGAAGAGCTCATGGATGCTCTGGAGGAAGGACCTAACTCAGGCGGATTGGAGCCTAGTCTGGGGCCACTTTCCCCATGCAGGAGAGGTGTGGCTCAGGTCCCTGGCTGTGTCTGCATGGGGCTGCAGAGTCAGACCCTATTACCCAGCCCTATTCTAAAACCTGGGGCAGCTGCAGGCAGAGGGAGTGGGGAGCGGGATCCGGGCAGAGCTGTTCTGCCTGCTGAAGAATTCCTGTCTGCAGGGGTGTCCCCAGGGCTCTGCCTGCCCCACCGGGGTGTCACTTGTTGATGGATGTTCCTGAGGCCAAAGCCGTGACCAGAATATGCCGAGGTTGCCATGGCAGCAGGAAGAAGAAAAAAAAAAGCAAAGAAAGCAAGGAATAGGTATGGGAGTAGTGAGCTTTAAAAAAAAGAAAAAAGACAAACAAAAAACCAAGAGCATCCCAGTGTCAGCACCGACCCGGTGTAACTGCCCAATCCCCCTGGGACCCCCTGGATCCTAATTGAGTGCCAGCTCCCAGGACAGGTGGGCAGCAGCCCTTGGAGCCATCAAGTCTCCAGCGGCATCCTGGGCATGGTGGGTGGACACAGAGCAGTCGTGGGAGGAGGAAGCCTTAGAGCCTTTATAAGGCCCATAGAGCCAGGCAGGAGCAGCTCCAGGACATCCATGAGGCCATCAAAGGGGATTTGTTCCCCTTCTTCTCATGTGAAACCCCACGGCATGGCCAACACAAGACCCTCCAAAAGAGTAGCATCAGCCCATGCCAGGGAAGTTGCAGTGAGGACAGCTCAGCTCCCAGTGAGTCAGTGTCTCAAGTGACGTCTCCCAGCAGATATTTTCCTTCCCAGTCCTCTCCCACACAGATCAACTGCTCGTCTGTGCCAGCATCTGCTGCCGTGCCTGAGGTGGGTGGGCTGCACATCTTCTTGCAGCAGGGCTGGTTCTGGATCCCCTCCATGCACAGGGGGTGTACGGTTGGCTGGCATGGCTTTGGAAAGGATCACGGAATCATAGAATATCCTGAATTGGAAGGGACCCAAAACGATCATTAAGTCCAACTCCTAAGAAGACCGCAAGACTCCTCAGACCTCAAGAGACAAAAACTGGGCTTTCCTGAAGTTAACCTTGGTGGCAGAACAGCAGGATGTAGCTGCGATGTGTGGGGGAAGCACCGCAGGACAACTGTGGCCATGTGCTTGTCTTCCAGATGTGTCCCCAAGCGAGGACAGATGTTGCCCTCTGTGAGCCAGGTCAGGGAGAAGTTTGGGTTTCTCTCCACGCCGCGTTATCCATTTCTGGAGATGGAAAATGTGACTTTGTCAACCTGAGGTGTCTTAGTGAGGCGTGGGTGCCAGGGCTGGGAACACGCCTGGCTCGTTTCTCTCGCATCTCCTCGACACTTCCACCCCCTTGGTTCATCCGAGTGTGTCGCTGCATGGCAACAGGCTTCTGGAACACCTACACCAGGGGCTGGGAGCAGCAATCCCCTGCAGGCAGAGAGTGCAGGACCCACACCTTCAATCCCGCATGGGGCTGGAGCCCCACCACTTGAACAGCCCAAAGTGGAGCACGGGCTCCCCTTGCTGCTGTCCTTCACTTTGGGATATGCTGGCTTGGTTAGCAGCACCCCAAGCCCACTCATACCTCCCCCAAGGACTCAGTGGGTCTTTCTGGGCCAGCTGTCTCACTACCCCATTGGCATGGGAAGCGATGCTCTGGTGGGTGCTGATACTGGATGCTTACCATGAAGGCATCTACCCCTACACCAGGTTCCCCACGCTCCTTTCCAAGCTTTCCAAGCTCCTTTCCAAGGCTCTCAAGTCCACGTGGTGCTGCCACCTGCACAGGAAGGATTCCAGAAGCCTGAATATCCCCAGGCCCTGGGTGATGGTTATATAGAGACAATGGTCAACGGCACCGGTTCCACGAGGGCCACGTCTGCATTAGCACATAACAGATCACAGTGATGTGAACAGCTCTGTTAAGCACTGGTTATGTTAGCAACACAAAGAGTGCAGGGAAGCAGGCTGACTACCTAAGTTATGCAAAGTGCCTTACCTGGAGACAATTTTCCCATGCAATTACCCTAATGTTAAACATTGTTGCATAATGATCACAGATTTCAGGTCAAATCCTCCATACGTCACGAAAGCATGGTGCGTTTTGACATTTATGGGAATACTTCTTATTTTTAGTTAGTTTGGTTACCATGGCAGCGTGAAGAAGTCTGCACCAGACGCAGCTATACATTAGATTTTGGCCTCCCACTTGATATATCCAAAAACTTTTAAAGTGATTTTCCTCAAGCTCTGAGCCATAACCCACAATGGGCGGAACGAGGCTGGGAAATGAAATAACCAGCATGCTGCTCTTTAATAATGATGTTCCTGAAGGCCCTCTCTGCGTCGAACGTAGGCTCTCATTGAGATATGAAGTTTTATTTGTTTAGGTATCACAGCAAAGCAGACTGCACTGCAGAGGTTCGTAGAGATGGAACGGGTTTGGATCGTGATGTACGAGCTGCATCCTGCCAAAAGCAAGCAGAAATTGTTGGAAAACGGGGATATCATAGAATCATAGAATGGCTTGGGTTGGAAGGGGCCCCAAGGATCATCAAGTTCCATCCCCCCTGCCACGTCTGCAGGGCTGGGGAAAGCTTTCCCAGCGGGGATGTGAGCATGGAGCGAAGGGAATGGGTGGCTCCAGTGAGTGCCCTGTGCCACGGGTGCAATGCAGAGGCAGCGCTGTCTGCAGGGATGCCACATCCCCAGCCCTGAGAGCTCCCAGCAGAGCCTTTAGCCAGCAGAGAGCGGGGAAGAAGACAGCCAGGCTGTGGGAGGAAGGACAGATTGCTCGGGTGGGATGAGTTCAGTGTTGCTGTTCTCTGAAATGAGTCACAGGTTGGGAAAGTGGGGCATTAATCTCAGGGGAGATGAGTAAGTGGGCAGCACAAAGGCAGCGGTCAAAGGAGCATCACAAATTATCACGGCAGCTCAGCTCTTCCCGTGTATTAGCAACAGCTAATGAAATTAGAAATTGTCCAATAAAGCCCTGAGAAAAACAGAATGGAAGTAAATGATGTCACCTCCGAAAGCACTCGGCAAATACAATATGTTTTTCGACATATCTCACGCTGAGGCGTCATCTTGGTGCTTGGCTTTCCTTCCGCAGCCCCAGACGTCCCCAGGTGCTGCCATGCCCCTGGATGCTGGTGTGACCCTGGATGCTGCCATGCCCCTGGATGCTGGTGTGTCCCTGGATGCTGCCATGCCCCTGCTTGCTGGCTGTCACCAGCCTGGGTGCCGGTTTTGCTGACTTCAGAAGCGCATTTCCAGCTGATGCTGCTGGGAGGTGACAGGGAGATGTTGCCACCACGGTCACTGCCAGCATCTCCGATGCAAGCCCTGGCAGTGGAGCAGCAGCCCTTCAGTGTTTGGGTTCTTATCCCTACACGGTGCTACTGCCCGAGGGCTGGCTTTAATAAAGAAAGAGCGCGATTTTAGTTAAAGTGTGTTAAAGGAAAGGGACGTCAGACATTTGAAATGGTTACACGTTAGTGCTCCCATTGGGGTTTCTCAGGAGGCCACGTCCCCAGGTGACACCGGACCCTGGAGCACCAACAGGTCACTTTCTCTGTGCATGGGACACCTAGGTCTAGAGCTATTGCTCACCAGCCGGAGAAGCTTTGTGCCATTGTTTTGGGAACAAGGATGGGATGGATGCAATCAGATGCTGACTGTGATTCAAGCAGCTCCTGACTCAGAGCCACTGAAGTCAGTGGAAAGCCTTTATCTGATGCTGCTGGGCTCGAGGGTCAGCCCCAAGCCCCAAAACTGGCCAATTTCATGGGACACATGGGTTCTGCTTGCCCAGAATATGTGACGCAGTTCTGATGGCACTCACGCCATTGCCAGTGTATGGATGATCTCCTGGTCCTCAGGACCACCTGGGTTCAGTGGGATCCAACACCTGCAATACGTTGGCACCCTTCCTTGAAGACCCTTACGAACAGACAGGAGGTGCTGCCGACTTCCTGAGCTTCTGCAGTTCTGAAACGGTGCCACAGGGCCAGACTTGGAACACATGGTTTAACCTTTCAGAAGCGGTGGATGTTGGGCTGCTGGACAGTCCCTGCTTCAGAGCTGGGAATTTCAGAGCTGGGATGCTGTAGCAAAACTCATCAGGCATTTCTGCTGGAGGCCTCGGCACCAAGCACTGCCAAGAGCTCCACACCTGTGCTGATGGCACAGGGGACACAGGAGGAGAAGAACCAGGGCTCTCCAAACGACCCAGAGGGGTGGAATGACAATGAGATGTGGAATGCAAGGTGAGGTGTGCACGCAAGGACGGATCAGCAAGGATTTCTGCTGTCAGCCAAGAGCTCATCTGCTCAGAGGGACTGAGGGGAAGGAGGAGCGGGCTTCATTTGTTGGGTACAGGATGAGCCATGAGCTGCCAATGTCTTAAAGTAATAAAAAAAGGCAACTCTCACCCGAGGATGAGAACCGTGTGATGGTTCCAGTAGGCACAGGGAAACACGACCGAGAGCCCCCGTGCACAGCTCACTTCTGGCCTTGGAGCAGGAATGCTGTGCACGAGTGGAAGTGTCCCTGTCGAAGGAGGGAGCCCTGAGCCCCTCCGCTCTCTCATTCATCTCCTTGAGGTGTTACAGGCATGCAATGAACACACAAGCCTGCAGAGCTCTCCGTCTCACCTCATTCCTCTCTGTTATTTAGTACCCCTAGCACAGCTCAGAGCCTCCTGAATCAACCCAGACTCACCCTCCTGGCCGCCCATTACCCGCACACGTGGCTGGCACACCCCCCAAAATCCCATCCAGGACCGAGGAGCTCGTGCAGCACGCAGCAAAGGTGGGAGCCGGCCAATTTACCGCCTCCATGAACCATGCTGGGAATCCACCCGCGGGGGGATGGAGGCGGGCTCCTTTCCGCCCCGGAGATCGATGCTCCGAGATGATGCCGGCAGATTAATTAGCGGCAAGGCAGCCTTCAGCTTCGCGTCCCGCCGCTCCTCGCTCCGGTCTAAGATGAGAAACCCATCGATTTCCCCACTCCTGCCTTCCTCGTGTCCTACAGCCCGGCTGGAGGATGCGGTTGGGATGAAGGCTGGAGGGGGATGCGGGAGCGCGTCCCGACCCCCCGGTTACCGGCATTTCCCAGTGGGTCTGCCAGAGCCACTGCGCCGCTGTGATTTTTTAGGGGTAACACGTCCCGCACGGTTCAATCAGCACCGCCCACCACCCCACCGCGCTCCCGTCGATATCTTCAGGTTCGATCCCGATTTCTAATCTGCGTCTCCCGCAGACAAAGCGGACCCTCCCGCAGGCTGCCGGGGTGCGGGGTGGGGGAGCGGCCGGGAGCGGGCAAGCGACGGGGACGGTAACGTCACCGCCATCTTAGGGGGTACCCGCGGGGCTGGGCGGGCACGGCGGGCGGCGGGGGCCGAGGGGGGTCCGCCCGCTCGGGTAAAACCGGGACTGCGGCGGAGGCGGACGCCGACCGCCCCAGCGCCGACCCCGCACCCCGAGGACAGCCCCCAGCGGCGCTCCTGGACGGACGGGCGGGGTAACCAATGGCGGCGCGGCGCCCGCCTCCCAGCCGTCAGCGGACCAATGAGAGGGCGAGGGGCGGGGCGAGGCGGGGCAGCGTGCGGGCGGGCGGCAGTCGGCGCCGAGTCGCGGTGCGGTGCGGTGCGGTGCCGGGTCTCGTCGGGCAGTGCCGCGGCCGGCGCCGCGCTTCGCCTTTTCTCCCCTTATGGAAGAGATGGAAGAGGAGCTGAAATGCCCGGTGTGCGGCTCCTTCTACCGCGAGCCCATCATCCTGCCCTGCTCGCACAACCTGTGCCAGGCGTGCGCCCGCAACATCCTGGTGCAGACGCCGGATTCGGAGTCCCCGCAGAGTCGCCGCGCCTCCGGCTCGGCCGTCTCCGATTACGACTACCTGGATCTGGATAAGATGAGCCTGTACAGCGAGGCGGACAGCGGCTACGGCTCCTACGGCGGCTTCGCCAGCGCTCCCACCACCCCCTGCCAGAAGTCCCCCAACGGCGTGCGGGTCTTCCCCCCCGCCGCCCCGCCGCCCCCCGCCGCGCTGGCCCCGCCGCCGCCGCCTCCCCGCAACGCGTGCCTGACGTGCCCGCAGTGCCACCGCAGCCTGGTGCTGGACGAGCGCGGGCTGCGCGGCTTCCCCCGCAACCGGCTGCTGGAAGGCGTCATCGACCGCTACCAGCAGGGCCGGGCGGCGGCGCTGCGCTGCCAGCTGTGCGAGAAAGCGCCCAAGGAAGCGGCCGTCATGTGCGAGCAGTGCGACGTCTTCTACTGCGAGCCGTGCCGCCTGCGCTGCCACCCGCCCCGCGGCCCCCTGGCCAAGCACCGCCTGGTGCCCCCCGCCCAGGGCCGCGTCAGCCGCCGCCTCAGCCCCCGCAAGATCTCCACCTGCACGGACCACGAGCTGGAGAACCACAGCATGTACTGCGTGCAGTGCAAGAGCCCCGTCTGCTACCAGTGCCTGGAGGAGGGCAAGCACTCCAGCCACGAGGTGAAGGCGCTGGGGGCCATGTGGAAGCTGCACAAGGTGAGGGGTCGCGGCGCGGGATGGCGGCGTGTTGGGTCGGATGGGCTCTCGCGGCCCCCGGCCTCACCCCTGCCGTGGGCTGGCTGCCCCCCGGCTTGGGCTGCCCTGAGCCTGTCCACAGCCTCGGGCACCTCCAGGGATGGGGCACCCGCAGCTCTGGGCAGAGCCAGGGCCTCACCGCCCTCTGGGTGAAGGATTTCCCCTTGGCATCTCGCCTAGGACGAGAGGTGATAGCTGATGTTGCGCCAGAGAAGGCTCAGGTTGGGTGGAGCAGCGCTGCACTGGCACAAGCTGCCCAGGGAGTGATGGGGTCACTGTCCGTGGGGTGTTCCAGAGCCGTGGAGATGTGGCACTCGGTCCCACTCAGCCCTGTCCCTGGTGGTGATGGGTTGACAGTTGGACTTGGTGATCCTAGAGGTCTTTTCCGACCTCATGATTCTAAATCTCCCCTCTTCCCCTAGTTGCAAACCGATCAGGGCAAAGCCAACCTGCAGCATGGTGACAGCGAGGATGGGCTGCATGCCTCCCGCACACTGACTCATGGGGAGGAGGAGGAGGAGGAGGAGGAGGAGGAGGAGGAAGGTGGCATCCCCTGAATGCTGATCAGCTCCGGAGCGCGCTCACTCCCACACAGGGCCCTGCTGGAGGAGAGGCTGCAGGGGCTGGGGACAGAGCTGCCACCAGCACATGGCTCAGCCTGCTCCATCTGCACCAGAACTCTCCTCCCCCAGAGGCAGAAGGGCAGAGACGTGGGTGGCCAGGCTGCGAGAGGCTGCACCGACACTGATATAATTGCCCCTGCAAAGAGGTGCCAGCAGGAGCACGTGGGGGGCATGGCGGTGAGGAACTGGCGAGCTGGGGCCGTGTGTGACCCCCTGGCTGAAGGCGCTGGGGAATTGCTGTCGGGAGCATCCCCGTGCTGTGCTTTGGCACGCGGCTCCCTGCGGGATGCAGGCGGCTGAGCATCATCCTTCTGCTGTGCTCAGTGTGCACGGAGCATCTCGCCGCTGCTGCCCACCCCTGTCAGTGCTCACTGTAGTGCCAGCTCTCCGCTGACAGCAGCCCGTCCTGCCCCGGCGCTCCGTGGAGGTGGAAGCTGTTGGCTCTGCACTGAGGAGCTGGGGCCTGCTGCCCGTGATGCTCTGCAAAGCAGAGTGCTGCACTGGGTGCTGGGCCTTTTGCCACGGCTTTGGCTGCAGCTCTGCTCTGCTAACGTGTCTAGCAAGGTGCAGATCCAGCTGAGCACCCGGGCAGCTTTGTGTGTGCTCAGGTGCTGCAGGGTCAGCCCTTGCGAGCCTGGTTAGCGTGGCTTGTTCTGCAGGGAGCACCGAGCTTTTCTTTCCCAGCACCTTTCCCTGGGAAGGCTCTGCCAATGCAGTAGCTCCCTGATGCGGTGCTGCCAAGCACGGAGCTGCCGTGTTACTGGGGCTGAGAGCTTCCATGCAGTTTCTCTGATCTACCTGAAGATGAGACCGTGAAGTCGTGCCTGCATCGAGCGAGACTGGATTTCTGCAGGCAGTCGGTTTGGTTTTGGGATAGAACAGGGCCCGAATTCACTGCCACTTCCCGCTGCGTGTTTTAACAAGGGACAGAGCTGTCGGCTGCTGACTCCTCTCCCGTGGTCGCAGTGCTCTGTGCACAATAATCCTCGCTGTGCATCTGTCATTTGTGACCTGGGATGGATGTGACTCTTGCTGGAGCCCGCGGTGACCTGAGCGTGGCATGATGGGCTGCCGCTCCGGAGAGCTGCGTCGTGCGGGGTTGCCAGGCCTTGCCCATCACTGCTGAGTCAGCGGGCGGTCGCGGGGTGGGAGACCAAAGGGCTTTGAGCGCGGCTCTGTGGAGCTGCCCTGCTTTTCGCTTCCCTCTGAAAGCAAAGGCCATCATTTCAAAATAACCGGTGCTGAGACACAAGGGAACACAATGCAGGGAGCTCGGATTTCTAAGCTGGAAATCCTCTCCGTTCCTATCTTGCCATCGGGACAGCTGTTGGGAGAGGGGTAAACGTTCAGAGAAGCAAGGAAGGAGACGGTCTGAATCTGGACTGTCCCAGTTTTGTCCACGCATGGCAGCTGCGAGGGTTTTACCCTGGGAAGACGCGGTGCCGCTTGTCATGTCAGAAGCAGAAGCACAAGATGGAGCTGGCTCATGTATTCCTCGCACATCCCGGTCCCCCTTGTGCTTGCTGGGAAGTGCGTGGGGAGGGCAGGCTCAGCAGCTGAGAAAACCCGAGAATGAGGGAGCAATGAGGGAGCGGTTGGGTCGGAAGGGATCTCCCAGCCCCAAAACCAAACTGTGCTCGGGTTGTGGATCCCTGCAGCATCCCCGCTTTCCTTACAGCGCAGGCCGGCGCTGTTGGCTGCCATTGCACGCTGTTGAATGGGCTGTAATGATGGTTAGCAGTCAGCAGCTAGTTAGCAGCTGTGATACCTAGCCCCCAGCTCATTGCAACCGGGATGCTGGGGAGCTCTGCTGTAAGAATCAGAAGCTCTGTGGATGCTAAGCCCAATTGCTTTGTACATTTGGGACAAACCAGAGGGTGGGAAGCACTGCGTTGCCTGTTAGCTCCTGCCTGGGCAGCGACAAGGAGACAGCATTATTCATCAGCCTGCCTGGCGCTCGTGGGAAACCCCAAGGGGCTGCTACAAGACAAAAGTCTGTTTGCCTTTGCAAAGTAAAATATTTGCTGCTGAGACAGAGGCGGTGAGAATCCTTCATCTTTTCCCGTTGCACTTTCCCAGGCCTCGCTTTGCTGGCCTTCTGGATGTCCTCACCCCCTCTGCAGCTCAGGGACCATCCCATCCTGCTCTGGCCGTGCCGTGCAGCCTCCCCTGCTGCTTTGTTTTCCCATGGCCATGGGGGTGACTGCAGGTGCTCTGAAGTCAGAGGCCGGCCGGCGATGTCACTGAGGCCAGCGGGTGCACACAGCTTGTCTGTCTGTCCCAGATCTGGAGGCGACGCTGCCTTCTCGTGCGAGCATCTATTTAGGAAGCAGCTTTCTGTCAAGCAGCCCTTCCCGCTGCACTTAACCTCGGTTAACGGGGGAACGAGCATCCAAGAATATCCCATTAATCTAAGGTAATGTGGTACAGCAAGTCCTACAAGGCATTCTTGGAGCCAGCGCCGTGCTTGATGCCAGGAGACACCCACTTTGGTATTTGCAAGGGAAACGGGCTCCGGGCCATCTTGGAGCGGGGGTAAATCACTGCGGCTTCCTCGGTTCCAGTGGGAAGCCCTGAAATGCTCCAGGACTTGAGAGGACAGCACTGTGCTGCACCGTCTGTGCTTGGGCGTCCCAAAGGCGTCTCAGCACATGGCTGGGGTCTGCTGGGGTCAGTCTTTGTCCCATGGGCTGATTCTTGTCCCTCTCTCTTGGAAAGAGGAGGCAGGCAGCGTGCCGCCCATGTCACCACAGCCCCAGCCTGAAAAGCTGCTGAATTAGCAATGGGAGCAAACACTGAACCTGGTGTTAAAGTCGCTTGCAGTGACTGGACGGGTTTTGCAGTAGAGCATTTGTGCCAGAGCTTTGGATGGAAGGTTCTGGGGTTCTCGTGGACCGTCCAAGTTGTGACCGTGCCGCTGGGGTGGTTGGTGACGCGGTACCTGGGGAGGTTCAGGCCCGGACCCACGTACCCTCCCTGTCTGCCCTTCTTTCCCACCCCACTTTTCCAGAGCTGCCCCTTCCAAATGTGTTTTGCACAGCCCCTTGCCTCCAGTCCAGCAACGTGGTCGTTGTCTAATGCGAATCAATATCCGACCACCTTGGCTGTGACGTGCTGAGAACGTGGAACAAAGCAGAGTCCTGGGCAAAATCCTATCAAGGATGTAGTGAGAGCAGCAGCCTCCACCCTGGGAAAGCAGCAGCACGCGTGCTCAGACGTGGCCACGTTGTCCCGTATCCCTCCCACAGCTGCACTTCTTCCATCCTGACACTGAGTTCCCTGGCAGTGAGCACCTGAGCAGCTGTTTGCTGCAGACATGTGGCAGCTCAGGGCACGCGGGACAGCAGACTCATTTGATGGCATCGATTGTGTCTGTGCTGTGCTCCTGAAGCTTTGTTCCAGGTGACGGATCCGTGGGTCCCCCCATGGCTCAGGCAGTGCTCCCTGTTGCTTCCCTTCCCTGCCATGGTGCTGGGCTGTCAGTCCCTGCTTGCTGCTTGTTCCTCCCTCCCTGCTTCAGCAGGCAGGCAGGAGCTGGGCATACCGCAGTGCTCTTTAGGAGGCTGTTTGACTCCTTTCCTTACGCTCTCAGGAGGAAAATCCTCTTTCCTCCAGCTCTGAAGGGAATTTGAGGAGCTCTGCCTGCAGGTGACACCAAAACCTCACTTGAACCCTGCTCGTGGCTGACCCGGAGGCGTTCCATGGTGCAGGTGGGTGGGGTGGCCCATCTGCTGCGAGAAGCAGCGCGGGTGGGGGTTTTGCTTTGAAACCACCTCCTTTCTGCCGAGTGCTTAGCATCCCCCCAGCGCCGCAGGAGCTCCTTGCTGCTTGATTCCTGTCCGGTTAATGGCAGGAGATTCCCTGCTGCAGAGAGCAGGTAGGTCATAGCTGCAGCCTGTCATAGTTAATGACGAGGAGCATCCCTGGCCCGAGCAGAGGCAGCGTGCGGGCAGCCCGCACCGGGAGATGACAGCACCCGCGCGTGACGGGCAGAGGAGGAGCAAGCTGGCAGCTGGAAAAGGGCCCTTTGTGCTGCCCAGGGGCACAGCAGCCACACATGCCCACCCCCCCCACACACACCCCGGTGATTTCCCACCGCTTCGCAGCCAGCTGGCTCAGCTGGGGGGGCCGGCTCGGCACGATGGAGTCCTCCCCCCATGAGCTTTGAACGAGAGCGCTTTGGCGTTGCCCTGATTTATGGGCATTGCGAAGCTGAGATTTTTTTTTTTTTTTGGAGGGGCTGTTGCAGCATGAAGTGGGTGTCTGCTCTTCCAGCTCATCCCTGGGCATGCAGGTGCCTCCTCGGTGCCTTCCCAGGGTGCAGATGTCACCGTGGCACTGCTGTGTTTGCAGCAAGTGCTTTCTGCCACTGCTTGGCTGGGAGCCTTGCGAGCTTCCTCCCCAGGAGAAGGGAGGGAAGGAAGGACAGGCCTGGGTAGCTTTGCTAATGAGCTGTTTTCCCCTTGTGTATTCAAAGCTAGTTGTAAGTCTAAATAAAAACACGATTCAGTCAAAATCTTCCAGCATCAGAGCTGCAGCCCTAAGGAATAGGCCCTGGCGCTTCTGTAACGTTACCCTGTCGCCTCATAGTCTGAACAAGCCCCATCTACACTCCAGAATTATCTGGGATGCTCACAATGTCCTCTGCTCCTCTCGAGCAGAGGACCTGAAGTCGTTCCCTGCTAATTAAGAGCCAGGGATGACGAGCTCTGGCAAATCACTGGGTTAATCCCACCAAAGTTCTGTTCACCCATCGCTGCAGGGTGGGTGTCTTCTCCTCACCCCACATCACCAGCCCACGTTGCTCGCAGTCAGGCTCCAGGCAGCCCCTGCTGGCACACCACGCTGGGTTTGCTTTCTGCCCCCAGCAGCTCCTCTCCCGTTCTCTCCAGTGTTTGTTTGCATGGCAGCAGAGCTGGAGTAGAGCCCCCGAGGTGCTACACGTCACTGCTGCGAGCTGGCTGCCTTCGTGCTTGTAAAGATTAGCAAAGCTCCTGTCTCCCCAGGAGCTCCAGCCTCTGAGGGCGTTGGGAAAGATTTCTTTTCCCCTTAAATCAAAACAGTGGCTTAGAAAGAGCCCTTCACCCCAGTGGGAAGAGTGCTGCTCTTCGGCACTGGGAAACAAGAGGGCTCTCTGCCTGTCAAACCCATTGCACGAGGTCTCCCGAAACTCCTTGACGTTTTCTTTTAAAGAAGTATCGAATCTGTCCCTTCCAAATGTGCTTGTCCTTCTGTGGTGTGAAATGACTCCTGGAGAAAGCTATAATGCTGCGAAGCCTCCTCTGAGGTTGGAGGTGCCACCTGCTAACCCTGAGCCTGCCTCTGTAACACCCTCCGTGCTTTAAAGCCATCTCTAGTTTCCTCCTTCCCTTCCTCCCGTATTTAAACGAGGCAGATTTCTGCATTTCTTCTTCTCGTCCACCCTGATTGCTCGCACACTCATGAGAACACACCGCTGCAGTCCGTTCTCAGCCTGCTGCTCACGGTGGCCCCAGGGGGCTCTGTTTGGAGAGCCCCCAGCATCCTCCATCCCACATCCCTCCTGCTCCAGCCCGTGACTTGGATCCTGGTGCAGGATCAGCCCTTCCCCTCGGACCTGGTGGCCCAGGCAAGGCTGCATCATCCCACGTGATGCCTCCAGCACTGCCTTGGCCCCCACCAGCGGGGGATGGCTCTTGCCCAGCCACCAGCTTGCCTCCCGTCTGCTGCTGCCCCCCAAACCTTGATGGAGCTCATCTTCCTGTTGTGGATGCTCTGATGCTGACTCCAAGCCCCTTTGGCTGTGTCATCCCGAGGAGCACATGGTTCCCATATCGCCCTGGTGGCCGTCTCATCATCCCAAGCCGCTCAGTCTTCTCCAGCCCTTCTGCATCTCCTCCATTTCTGGCTCCTGGAAGCTCCTTCCCCGGGAGGTGCACAGCGATGGGAGGGCCCTGCTCTCCCTCTGAGGGGTTCCTGGCGATGCTGGCTGTATTTCTGACCCTCCCTCTCCTTAGGCTGGTTTTTCTTTGAGGTCTTGGCATCACTTCTTTTTTCTTTCCTGGTTACTGGAGTAAATGTGAATGATTCCCCCCTCCCTTCCCTTGGTATTTCCTGGATTCTTCACTTCTTCATAAATTATCATAAATGATTCAGTGAGCCCATTAGCCGCTTTCCTCGTGGCACAGAGATGTATTGCCCGGCTCCAGCAACTGGAGATCCTTCCGTGATGAGCACCGGGTCCCCTCGCCTCCTTTCTCTCTGACAAGTTCGTCATTCCTTCCTAATTAGCCACACGTCCTTTCTTATTAAAGAATAATATTTTAAAGGCTCTCCTTAGCCCCGTTCTTGGCGCAGTGCTGATTTATTCTTCCTCCTGTTTTACTGATGGCTCTGCGATCTCCTCACAACCCGCCCAATTTGTGTGCTTAGCCTTCCCAGTATCCACCCCCACCCATGCCCTTCCTGCTCTCATGCTGCCTTTGAGTGCTTTTGTCATCCGCACTGCTCTCTTTGCGGTTTATTTGCACTGAAAACCTCAGTGGGGCTCTCAAGAGGCTGCTTGAAACGCGTCTTCCAAGTGCAAGGGGGTGGGCTTGCCAGGGAGCCCTTCTCTGGGTTGCATCAGGAGAGCTGGAAGCTGCCGTCCTCGGAGGCTTCACACCCGTGCACCTGCTGAACTCGCCCCTTTCCACCCCATCCCATGCCTCTGCTACGGGCCCGTCACATCTCGGGGCTGAGGAGTGCCCCCATGCACAGCCCAGCTGGGGATAAGGAGCAGGAACTCCTGGTTCTGCTTAGGCTGGGTGCGAGATTCTTCCCCACGTGTCCCTTTCTGCCCTTCCCCACAAGCCCTGTTCCCTCCTTGTCCTGAAGCCTTGGTGATCCAGGCTGCTTTTTGGATATCCACAGCTGCACACACCGCCTGGTTCCTATCCCATTGTGGGAGTCATCCCAAATCTAACCCCTTCCAACCTGGGACGCTCCCTGGTGTGGAGGCTGGGGCTGCCGTGCCCAGAGGAAGGTGAGCAGAAGAGGAAGGTGAGCAGAGGAGGAACCTGAGCAGAGGAGGAACCTGAGCAGAGGAGGAAGGCGAGCAGAGGAGGAAGGCTGGGTCCTGTGCAAGGTGAGGTCCAAGCTTGCTCGCTGTGCTCCGAGTGCCACCCAAGCACCTGCTGCAGCAACGAGCATTGCCATCCCCTAGCTCTGGTGTCCATGGTGATGGGAATATCTCTACAGTGGTGCTTCGAGGGAATAGGGAACCCTGCTCCTCAGACCTGCCTGTTCGTCTCTCTTGTGTCTGCCCTTGGTTTTCTCCAAGGAGGACGACGTGCAGCCCAAGGGCTGATAGTGGCCTCGCGGGGGGCAGCCGTGTCCCCACGCAGACACCCCAATGGGCAGCAAGATGGGAGCATCTCCGCTCGGGGATGTTCACAGAGGGAAAAGCTGCAGCTCCCCGGGAAGGGAGAGCTCCTCACCTCTCCCCGTGCTGCCTGCAGAAGGCTCCTGGCACAGAGCAGGGCAGCTGGTCAGGGGGAGCAGCGTGCCGTGCTGCTGCAGAGGAGCCAAGCAGAAAGGCCGATCGATCTGCGTGCGCCTTGACTTCATCGTCGTCCCCCCCCTCAACACCGGCTCCTGCTGCCGTGGCTGTGTGATATCAGCAATCTTATTAAAAGCAGGGAGCGTAAAGTCAGTAATAATCAGCTCGTGTTCTGTTGCCAGTGACATTGTGGCTGCCGGTAAGGCGGAGATCTCCCGGCCTTGGTGCTGCCTGTGCTGGGCTAAGCAGCAGAGGAGCAGGGGGAAGGGGTTTGCTGCGTCCTCTGGGGGCAGGTTTGGGTGGGAGGGGAGATACCTGTGGTTGCTTTCGCTTAGCTGGGGAAGGCCAGCTAGCCCTGAGGCACGTCAGCTCGTCTTCAGAGGCTGCAGATGAAGGATTTGTTAGGAAGTGGCAGCAGATGGGCTGTCTGTAAGGGCACGATGCAGCCCTGCTTTGCGGAGATGCTCAGGGGGTACGAGCATGTCCCCATCGCAGGGAGGGCCTGTGTGCTGGGAGCCAAAGGGAATGAGATGCCATCTCCCATCTGTGCCTATGAAAACCTCCCTTCAGCAAAGCCTGTGAGTGCTTGCTGACGTTGGTCAGCAGCCAAAGAGGCACAGGGCTGTGAAATGAGGATCTGCTGATCAAGCCAGGATCTCCCAAAGCCGGGCTGCGTGGCTCTGTTCAGCGCGGTGGGCTCTCACCTTTGGGCAAAGCCACATGGGGACCGTCCTCGATAGGATGCTGGGTTCATTCAGCTCACCACGTCATCCCCCGTAGTGGCACACGGCCGTCAGCAGGGTGGTGACGAGCATCAGCTCTTCTCGTTTGCATTTCTAGGCAATTAAATGTCAAAGCAAAGTCAAGATGTTGGCTAGCTGTCAAGCCTATTTCTGGCCATGGCGGGCTGCAGAGCACAGATGGGGGTTGGAGGCTGGAGGAGAAGACAAAAGGATGGTCAGTGCCTCTTAGTGCAGAGGGAGGAATTGCCCCATGGGGCTTGCAACCTGCTTTCTCAAATGCCCTTGCATTTGGGTTAGGATAGGTAAAATTCATCACTGGCGCGGTCGATCGGGTTTAAATTTAACCCCAAGCAAAGTAATCAGATTTAAAGACTTAATGCAGTAATGGGATGGCGGAGCTTAAGTGCGAGTAACCATGGAGGCAGCTGAGTGGGAAGGCGATAATTGGATTGAGAGGCAAACGGGGCATCATTTTAAGGTGGAAAGCAGAAGGGCTGCGGGGTGCCCTGAACCCAGCCCTGTCCCTGGGCTGGAGTGATGGTGGTGCCCACTGGAGGCACTGGGGGGAAAGGAGGGATGGCACCGGCCGGGTCGGTCCCTGCTGTCACGGGCAGCAAAGTGGGAAGGGGAACACGGGGCTTGGAGGCTCATTGGGAGCAAAGGGAAAACACCGCAAGGAGCAGTGACCTCAGGAGGGATCGGCTGCTGCAGAGATTAGCTGCTGAGCAGACCTCTCAGGAAATGCAGTGCCTGGTTTTATTAGCCTCCTCTCTCTCTAATTAAGGCTGTGCGATGAGTTTATTACTCCTTAGGACAATAGTAACGCTCTTGCAGTGGCTGCCTGAGAGGCAGGGCATCTTCCTTGATGAGCCACGTCCTTGTGAGCTGCAGAGCCCTCCAGCAGGTGAGCTGTGTGTGCTGAGGCTGACTGCAGCTCCATCCACGGCCCTGATTCCGTGCACTGCCTCAGCCTCAGCTTCCCTCCTGGGTGCTGTGTTGGTGGGGCTCTGAGGGAAGGCAGCATCCAGCAGCAGCCCCACGCACCTCCCTGTCTGGAGCACCAGCAAGTCGATGTCGTGCAGTTTCCCATCAGCACAGGCTGGTTTCAGTCTCTCCCAGCAGGGCTCAGCCCCAATTGCTCGTCTCAAGCACACGGCCACGGGGTGACCAAGAAACATGGAGCTGCACCCAGCCTCATTAGCGTGAGCGCTGGGCGTGCTAACGAGGACAGCAAGCCGTGCTGCCTGGGTGTCTGCCCTGCTCTCACCTGGAGATCTGCAGTACCGCTGCTTGGTGCCCCGAGCAGCACCCAGCACACTGACCTCCTCCTCTGCCATTTTCTTGGCACGAGGACGCGCTGAGCTCCCCGCTGGGTCCGTGCCCAGCTCCTCTCTTGTTTCCGGCTCCCGGCTCGGCTCGTTCCATCTCCCTGCTCCTGTGCTAGCAGCAGCTGCAGCCAAATGCAGAGAAGCCGTGCGGAAGCCGTTCCCAGCAGGAGCATCCCTGTGCAGGTGAGGAGGCAATGACAAAAAGGGGCTGACATCCCCAGGAGGAGCAAGGCACGAGCATCACAGCCCAGGGAGCAGCCCCTCCCCCGGGCTGCCCTCAAAAGGGCACCCGACCTTCCTTCATCTGCCAGTGCAGCAGGAGATGTGCAAGATGCTGCCTTTCCAGCTTCTTCAGAGGGCAGCGTACGAGCAGTGGCGTGGTGTGGCTGGTCCGTGCTCTGCGGGGAAGGGGAGGGAGCCTGGAGGAGTCGCTGATCAGCTGCAGGTCGTCCTCTGCCTCTCGCCAGCCTCATTCATCTCTGGAAGCGTAACGCCACTGACACGCGGCAAATGAGCCCGGTGCTTGCAGGGGGGTTGGAAATGCCACCAGCAGCTGTAGAGCAGCGTGCTCCCGGCTGGGCCACGAGCTGCTGGAATCAGCCATCATGATGATGGCTGCACACCTCAGGACCAGACGTGCCTTGGCTCCCCATGAGGGGACCTGCGTGTTGCTGCTGCTCTGGGAGGCACCAGCTCGCACCAGGATCCGGCCAGAGCATCCCTGCTTCCTCCTGTCTGCCTCATGCAGATGGAGCTGCCCGTTCTTCCTCACCGTCAGCCTGCTCTGCAGCTCCCAATATTTGGCCTTTTTTAGCTTTTCAACCCGCCGCATACCCCCAGCTTCTGGGGATTTCAGGGTCTCTGTAGTGGAGCTGGCGCTTCTCCCAGGGATTTCACAGGGACGCGCGGTAGGTTTTGCTGATGAAAAGCTAAGGTGATTTGTTGTTGAGTGTTAATGAAGCAAGACAGGAATTAATTGCCCAATATCAAAGGGCTGTTGATAGTATCTCGGTGCTCATTTCTCCTCTGTAAAAATCAAAGCAAGGACTGCATCCTGTCTCAAAGCAAGGACAGCATCTTCACCGCATCACTCGGGCTGCTCACAGAGCTTCGGTTCACATTGGGAAGCATAGGGTTCAGGTGAGGGTTCCCAGCAGGAACAGGGTGCTCTGCTGCTCTGCTGTACCTGCCCGGCTCTGCCGTGCGTGCTGCTCCTTGCCAGGGGCCTGCAGGCCTGAGTTACTCATCTCTGGTTTTGGCACGGCAATTACCTGCATTAAAATCCACGCAAAGAGAATAATTGCTGTTTTGACCCTCTGTGTCTTACTTCCTGCAGAGTGCCCGGTGCTGGCTAATGTGCAATTCCAAGGGCTGGCAACCAAGTGGCAGCAGGTGGTTTTCAAAACATGAGAAACCTCCTTTCAGAGAGACCCCTGGCTCCTGGGGCTGAGCAGAACACAGAGCCCGGTCCCTTCCCCTTTGTGGACGGGCTCTGGGCAGCAGCTGCGGCGAGTGACTCTGCTAGCACGGATGGGCTGCCGGGCAGTGCCAGCATCAGCGAGGCCTAAGTGCAAAATGCAAGAAACTCGGTGTTCCTCACGGCGAGGCTGGAGGAGGCAGAGCAGAGTGTCTGCTCCCCAGAGCAGGGGAGCCCGGAGCCGTACAGGAGGCATTGAAAGGGCTTCAGCGAGGCCATTGTGCTTGCAAAGAATATATCCCCTGTCTTTATTTCCAGGCTGGAGCTTTTGAATCCCTTCTGCCCGCTGAGGAAATACACTGGCCCAGTGTCTGCCTGAACAAAGCCAGCGGCTGGGGCCATCTGTGCACACAAGGACAGCACGGTGGTGCTGGGGGCTTTGGCTCCTGGCTGCTGCTTGCAGTCAGCTGGGTCTAGGGGAGCGGAACCGAGCAGGTAGGGGCTGGCAGGGACACCCCCAGCTCTGCGCTGGGGACCCTGCCTTTGCTGCCATCCCTGCAGACAGCGAGCACCAGCCACCCCAAAGCAGCGTGGCATGGCAGATCCACGTCCACGTGCAGGGTTTCACCTCGATACGCGATGACTTGGGGCGGGGGGATAAGGAACAGCCCGGTGAGCTGATAAGGCATCAAAGTCCGGCGTGCCAGAATTGATTTCTGCTCTGCCCTGCAGCGCCCAGAGCTGCTTTGCTGTTCTTTAATCACCGCTATCAACAAATAATTGGCTTTATCCACATCTTAGCAGCTGGCAGGCAGCAGCCTGGCTTTGGGGCTTGCCGTGGGGCTGCTGAACGGTAACATTCACATCTCATCCTCCTCCTGCATACCCCCATAACTGCACAGAAAGAGGCAGGGCGTCCTTTCTCGCCTGCAGTTTGCACCCAGGAGCTTTGCTCGCAAGCCCAGCTCTTTGTGCTGGGTCAAACACGGTGGGGGCTGCACCCCTGCCCCTGCTTCCTCACCGGGGTCAGGCCGTCGTGGCTGGAGCGGAAAGCCAATTAGCAGCAGTTTAGCTTCATCAACTTTCTGAGCGAATGCAAGTTTTAATTAAACATCCCGTTTTAATTAGGCAGGCGTCACGTGCAGTAAGCTTGCCGCAGGATTCAGAGGCTGTAGGTCCTGTGCTTTAATTAAAAGAAGGAAGCACATGACTTCAGCTCCAGCATCTGTGACGGCTCCTCATCCTTCCAGGGGTGCGAGCAGAACAGCTGGGAGCAGATCTCTTCTTGCCATGGCTCGTTGTGCTGCCCTTCTACCTCTTTCACCCCTCTGTGAGCGCCCCACGGCCCCCATTCCCACCCCCATGGTTTGTGACAGCTCACGTCCCAGCAGTGTTAAGGCTGTGGGAGATGGGAGGGTGATCCAAGACAGCCAGCGTGGCTTCACCACGGGCAGATCCTGCACGGCGCCGTGCTCATCCCTGCCCCGAGACAGGAGGGACCCAAAGCCCGACAGAAATCCCTTTGTCAGCCGAGCCGGGGAAGGAAGGCTATTAGCGAGCACAGAAAGGGGATGGATTCTCTCCTAAGTGCTCCAGGGACAGAGATTTAAATGCTTAGCTCCCATTAATGCTAATGTGAATTACGGACGTCTCCTCTCGCTGCTTGGAAATGAGTGTCAGGAAAGGAGGCCAGCTATGTGGGAAGAACAAATGCACTTGTTTTTAAGACCGTGCTAAATAGGGTGTTTCTTCGTTGCACACTCATTCATTCCTCCATCCATGCTGGTCGGGGTGGGACGCTGCTCTGGTCCCATGCTGGGCCCAGGGGAGGTGCGGGTTGGATATGGGGAAAAAATTCTTCTCCAAAAGAGCAGTGCTGCCCAGGAGTGGTGGGGTCACTGTCCCTGGAGGTGTTCCAGAGCCGTGGGGATGTGGCACTGAGGGACGTGGGCAGTGGGGCATGGTGGGGTGGGCTGGGGTTGGGCTCGGGGATCTCGGAGGTCTTTTGCATCCTGAATGATTCTATGAATGTCCCAGTGCACGCTGGAGCACAATGGGTCTCCATCACTTTCCCCATTCTGCTGGGGCACAGCAGTCCCAGAGCGGGCTGGGAAACCCCAGGAATCCCTGGAGATTTTCCCCGTTGGTTTGTTTCCACGCGGAGATGCGCAAAGCACCACCCGAGCATTCCCCAACACCTCGCTGCCAGCCTTCATCTCCCCGTCCTCATTCTGTCCCCTGCTCGCACCCATGCGAGCTGCTGCCTGATTTTCTTGGGGCCAACCTGCAGCTGCCTCGTGTGCCCGGTGATCAGCCCTTCTCCGAAGCAATGGGCTGCTCCAAAGCTTGGGTTTGCTCCAGGGGCAGTGGCCTTTCAGGAAGGCATTAGAGATGCGTTGGCTGATGAGCTCCGCATCGCGGTGACACGGGCACGGTGTGTTACAAAGGGAGTGCAGAGATCACAAGGGTTATAGCAGCATCTCCTGAGCAGGTCATGTTTTGGGCTGCCGTTGGCTTGCTGTTGGGTTTCTTTGGTAGCCACACTCGGTTCCAGCCCCGCGGGCAGTGAGCTCGCATCCCTCCTGCACCATCCCAGTCCCCCAAGGGAGGGTGGATGGATGGACGTGACTTTCCCTTGAGCTCCCAGGGAAGCTTGCGGAGGAGGAGGGCTCCAAGCCCCCCAAACCCAGCACATGTGTGATGATGGCTAACACTCCTTTTCCCCTCCTTCTCCCAGGGCAACAGGATGCTTCCTGGCCCAGGAAGGCCGTGCTGGGACCCCAGTCCGTCCCCGCCACACTCACATCAGCTCCTCCAGCACACGAGGGAGTTTAGGACGTGGGTATGATGCTGCTTCTTCTTCCCCCTGCAGAGCCAGCTCTCCCAGGCCTTGAACGGGTTGTCAGACAGAGCCAAGGAGGCGAAAGAGTTCCTGGTCCAGCTCCGCAACATGGTGCAGCAAATCCAGGTACTGTGCTCAGCCCTTCCTGGGGATCTTCCGCCCCATCTCCCCAGCTCGCTTTGGGGGGGATCCTCTCCAAAGGGGCCCCCCAGTCAGCACCTGCCTCTTTTCATATCATCCTTCCCCAAAAGTGCTCCTCCTGAAGCTCTCTGTGTCATGGAGTGAGCAGACCTCACTCTTCCATAGGCAAATCCAAGGCCAGGGGTGCACACACCCCATATGCTGGCAGCACGGATTTGTGTGCTGCGGTGGCGTGGCTGTACACATAAAAAGAGCAGAAGGAAAGCCGTGCTGTGATGCTCTGCTCTGACCCACAGGAGAACAGCGTGGAGTTCGAGGCCTGCCTGGTGGCCCAATGTGACGCCCTCATCGACGCCCTCAACAGAAGGAAAGCCCAGCTGCTGTCCCGCGTCAACAAGGAGCACGAGCATAAGCTGAAGGTGAGCCCCTGGCTCAGAGAGCTTTGTGCAGGGCTGGCTCCAGAGCAGGGTGAGGTCGTGGTGCTGTTCGTTGCTGCAGAGCTGCTCATCCTGCTGTGCTTCTCACAGGAGCTGAATGAATTCCCTCTTGCTGCAGATGCTCAGCTCGCCCTGCTGGGTCCTGAGCAAAGCGCTGCTGCCTCCAAGTAGTTCTCACTGCGTTACTCCATCGCTGCACCAATTAGGAATGATTGGGTCGTTAGAGCCCTCCGTGCAGCATCCAGAGGCTGTTAGGTGACCTTGTTCGTGTCCCACGTTGCTTCTGAGCTCCCGGCCTGATCTTGCAGGATGCAGTGCTGTGAGTTCTGCTGGTTTCAGCAGGAGCTGCCAGTTTTGTCGTCAGGCAGGAGCAGGAATCGCGCCGTGTTCTGCTCTGCTTGAGGTGCTTGAGCACCTCAGGGTGATTGTTTCACCCAGCAGTGAAATGCTGGCACAGAGGGAGCTGGGATGCAGATCTCAACGTGAGCATCGAGGTCAGCTGAAAACAAGCTGAGCTCTGCACGCACCTCCTTTAAGCCCTCCCTTTCAAGCATTTCCATCATGTTCATTGTCCTACAGTCTTCTCCTTCACAGAATCATAGAAAAATCATTGAAAAGGACCTCAAAGATCATCGAGTTTCAACCCCCCTGCTGAGTGCAGGGTCGCCAACCACTAGACCAGGCTGCCCAGAGCCACGTCCAGCCTGGCCTTGAATGCCTCCAGGGATGGGGCATCCACAACCTCCTTGGGCAACCTGTTCCAGTGCTCCTTGCTGCAGCTTCTCCCCAGCCTCCCTCCAAAGCCCCCAGCAGGGTGGGTGAGCACACGATGCGGCGTTAGGCTCTGATCCACAGGTCCCATGTAGGTCCAGCTGAGCCAGGGAGCTGGACAATAGCAGCTTTGTGGGGCTGAGCCCTGCATGGGGACTTGCTGTCTGACAACAAAGCACAGCCCAAATAGGCAATGCCTCGCTGCCAGCCTGTAGATGCAGGGAGGACCCCTCTGTGGGCTCTCTTTCACTCTTGCCCTTCGGGGCATGGTTAATTAAAGCATAAAACATTTTCTTTGCTCAGCACAAACCACAGCGGCCTTTCACATTTTGGCCAGGGGAAGGAATCTGCTTCCCATGCCTTGCTCATCCCATATTGCTTGTCCCCCAGCTGATGCACGCATTCATCCTGCCCCATCCACACGTGCTACTATCTGGGCTTTGTCATTAGGCAGAAGCAGCACCCTACAAGTGCACTTCCAGCCCTGGGGTTTCAGGCTGGGCTCTTCAGTCAGCCCTCAAGTCTCCCTGCCTGGAGTACTGCGCTCTGTGGGAAGGGATGCTGCATGGCAGGAAGGGCTCTATGGGGACAGCAGCATCACTATCTGCTATGTAAAACCCAGAAGCTGCTCCCTTCTGCTCTGCAGCCTGTGCAGTGCTGGTCAGACTTTTAGCCCGAAATTATTAATTTTCCCTTCTAATTCCTGCGGGCAGGGGTAAACAAGAGCTGCTGCTGTGCTGCCTTTGCCTTTGGCTTGCATGGGGAGAGCTGTGGACCCACCTGAGGGCAGCTGAATCCTGCACTGTGAGATGTAACCCCCATGGCTGAGACACACAGCCCAGGTCAATGCGTGTCCTGGGGACAGGGGCAGAGAGGGTCTTGCCTGCTTTCACACGTGGAGGTGTCCCCTGCCACATCAGACCCCGCAGCCCTGTCCCCACCCTGCTCTTTGACCCAGGGGAGGGGGCTGCCTGGGTCACTGCTGCCTGGAGCAGCTTTCCCTTTGCCCCTACAAGGAGCCCCCAGGCAAAGGCAGCACCTGCAGCTCCCAGCTGGGCAAGCATTGTGCCTGGAGCAGCTGCACCTCCCCGGTGTCACTGAGGATGCAAAGGCTGGCACTGCCTGCAGGGGATGATGACAAAGCCTGCAGCTTTTGCTCGGAGGCTCTGCGGGGCTGGAAGCTTTGCAAAGGGAACAGGAGTCCCTGTCAGCAAGGAAGGCGTGCAGGGTTTGCACGCTCCACTTTGCACGCTCAGCCCATGGCTTGCTGTGCAGTGCTCCCAGTCTCATGGGGTGCCCGGAGTTGGGGTCAGCTCAGCTTCAGGACTGACCTACTTTAGCTTGACACACATTTCGTGGAGGCGGGCACCAGGCCAGGGCTGCTCGTGGGCCGACACTAATTGCGCCAAGGAATGAACTTGGAGGGGACGTCTCCCCGCTTTTCCCAAACCTCCCCCGAACTTGGATTCACAGCAAGAGCCAGGCTTTAAAAAATGGGATCTGGAGGAGCAGCGGGGCCGGGTTTTAAATTCCACCCCCAGGACAGACCTTGTCTGTTCTGCTCCTCTGGTTTCCAAAGGACTGATGTGGTGTTCCCAAAGGAAGATGCCCTATGGCACAAACGCTTTGGGCACGGGACATGCATGCTTCCTGCAGGGTTGCCCTGGAGAGAAGTGAGATACCTCTTGGAGCTTCAGTCTGTATGTGTTGGCATCTTCAGAGATGAAGTGCTGCTCCATGACCCTTCGTATGGGATGGCAGCCCCCAGCAGGGCTCATCCAGCCAAGGTTCACGCGAGGCTGCGTGCCGAGGGCTAAGAAGAGCAGGGAGATGAGGAAGACATTTGTGTAGAGATGAGTGCAGGTGCCTTCTAGGAGCGATATTAAAATGTAAATTATAGTTAATGTCATCTTGCAGGAAAGAAAAGCTCTGGAAATAAACTTCCTATTTTAAGGTGGTAGGGAGCTGCTGTGAGCGCGCAGCAAACGTCCTTTCTGCAGCCTGCAATTAGTAACCAGGTTCTGGCTGTTGCCTCCGTTGACGTGCAATGGGAAAAAAAGTGACAAAAGCAACCAGAAAGGAAATGTATGGAGCTGCCCCAACCCCCTCTCCAGCTGAGCTGGTGCTCTGTATCCCATAAGCCTTCTCCCAGAAGATGCCACCATTCAGTTCTCTCAGCAGAGCTTTGCAAACTGTCTATTTCCATGCTAAACCCAAGGCAGCTGGTGTTGCTGGCGGTCCAGTGAACACTGCCAGCCTCCTGAAGCTGCTCGCCTCGTTCCCTTCCACGAGTCAGAAGTTTGAGGAGCTTCCAGTTTTTTCTTTTGGCTCTTACTTGCATTACTTTGGTGTAATGAGGAGCTGAGATACCCCACCGAGTGGAAATGCCAGGGGACAGCAGCAGAGGAGAACCACTGCAATTAGCCTGCTGTTTCATGCTCCAGTTCTCCAGCTGAATGGGTTCTCGATCCCTGGGTGGGATCACATTGCTCCAGAAGGGCAGGGTTGCTGCTGAGGGGCAGCCCCAGTGGGACGGATGCTCTGGAGCTGCTGGGACTCCATGCACAGTGCAGCGGGAGCTGATTGTGCCCCAAGGCAAAGGGGGGCACTGCCAAGCAGCCGGCTGTGGAAGTGAGCAAGCCATTTCGGAGCCTGGGCTGCGGGTTGTGAGCCTGACGATGGCACTCAGCCTGTCCCTGGCTGTGCCAGCTCCAGCCAGCAGCACTGTGAGCCTCGCTGGGCTGGGGGCAGCGGGTGTTTGGCTCATCCCCTGCAAGCACAGAGCGCCCTGCTCCTCCTGGTTGGGAGCAGACCTCTGTTAGGGAGCAGACCTCTGTTAGCAGGGGTTGTCTGCTGGGAAGCTTGGGAAATAATCAGCCTTGCTTGGACGAGAGGACCCAGCTGGGGCTGACTGTGCAGCCAGGGAGCATCGGTCCTCAGTCCTCAGCCTCGCTCCTCAGCCTCGCTCCTCACCGGGCCAACGCTGCTTGCTGGCAGCACATGTAGGGCTGCTGATGACAGATGGCCGTTGCGCTGGTAATACTTGAAAAGCATCCTTTCGGGCAAGGAGAGGGCCGCAAATTCATTATCCTGGCCCAACCCGATGGAGGTTTAAGCTGCAAAGAAGATAAGAAGATTGTTTTCCCAATCCCATCTTTGCTGTCTTCCTGGCGGTGCGTGCGTTTCCCCGCAGGGCGCTTGCACGTGGAAGGGGCTGGCTCCGTGCAATGGCAGCGTGATCCCCACGTGCCGTTCCCAGCAGGCTGGGAATGCAGAACCCGTCTGTGGTTTAGCTGTGCCTGGGGACGTGCTGGGGATGTGCAGCCTATCTTGCAGCTGGGAGACTCAGTGTGCAACCCTTTGCAAGAGAGGGGCAGGAAACATCCTCCAACACGCTCTGCTTCTCCGAACGGAGAACAAGGTGGGAGCTCCCCCTGCTGCCCTGTCAGCTCGGCACACGGGGTGCGCTGGTGGTGGTGGTGATAACGATGCTGATGCAGCCCCAGCAAGCAGCAAATCCCCCCAAAACCAAGAGCCTGCCAGGGCAGCGTTCCCCACTGTCTCACAGAAGCCCCAAGCTGCAGAGCCGGTGATTCTTTTCTTCCTGCTAGGTGATTAAGCAGAGGTGATTAAATTATAATTAAGCAACACATGATCTGATTGATTGCCCTGCAGGAGCCGTCGCCCCCCTCTGCAGCCCAGGTTTGCTGGCTGCAGGAGGTTGGCACGTACCTGGGTTCACCTCCATCCCTCTGCCTGGCGCGGTGCTCTCAGAGCAGGCACTCGGCACAGCTGATTTTATTGCTGTGGTTGCTATTGCTGTGCTGAAGATGGGGCCGTGATGTGTTCATTCCTCCTGGAAATAGCAAACTGCCAGGTATTGCTCCTGGCTCCAGCACGAGCAGCCCAGCTGCGTTGAGGACAGAGCCCAGCGGCTGTGCTGGAGCGACGGAGGCAGGCAATTTCTGTGCGTGGAGCTAATGAGCCGTTCTGTCTGTTCCCCAGAGCCTTTGTCTCCTTTCGCGTTGACCACGTCCCTGTGCCAACGCTGCTCTCCTGGTGTCATTGCAGGTGGTGCGGGACCAGATTTCTCACTGCACGGTCAAGCTGCGGCAGACCACGGGGCTGATGGAGTACTGCCTGGAGGTCATCAAGGAGAACGACCCCAGCGGCTTCCTGCAGGTCAGTGCTCGGCTTCCACCCAGCCTGCAGGAGCAGCGGGAAGGCGTTGCACAGCCAGAGCCCTGGGGCTGCAGCGTAGTCAGAGGAGATGCAGTGAGAGTGGCGTCTCCGGCTTTCCCAGCCCTAAAATCAAGGGCCAGCCCCCTCGTCACCTCCAGGTTGCAGCAGGCAGAAGGCAGGGGCAGGCTGGAGGGTTGGGTGGAGGGGAAACTAATGAGGGCAAGCGGAGGGTCGTGCTCCTGGGCAGGAATGTCCACGGAAACTCCAGCAATCAGGGGACAGAGGTGGCAGTCTGGTAGGCACAGGGAAGGGGGACGAGGGGATGGGGACAAGGTTCAGCACGCAGCCCGCGTGGCCCTCGGTAGCTGAGGCTGCTCCCTGCCACCAGATCTCCGACGCTCTCATCAGGAGAGTGCACTTAACCGAGGACCAGTGGGGAAAAGGGACCCTCACACCCCGCATGACCACGGACTTTGACCTGAACCTTGACAACGGCCCCCTGCTGCAGTCCATCCATCAGCTCGACTTCGTGCAGATGAAAGGTAAGGGTGTTCCTCTGCTCGCGCTGGGTGCTTCCCTGCAACTCGTCACAGGGCAGGGCCAGCAGAGAAGAGGTTCCCATCCCTCCCAGCAAGTGGAGTTTGGGAGGTCGGGGGTCAGCCTGGCTTCACCAGGCCTCCAGATCAAACTTGCTTCTGTTTCTCAGTGGTAAAATGCAGACGACAGCTTTCCCCCCACTCCCCACTGCGAGTTCTTGGGCTCGTTTTGGGAGCAGGGAACAGCTGTGTCCCACTGCACCACACACAGGCAGGTCAGGGCTGGGGGCAGCTTTGCACGGTGCAGGTGCACGTTTGCAGCGTGATGAGGCCTTCCAAGAAAGGGCCTTTAATACTCATTAAGACAGTCAGCTCCTGTTTCCCATCTGGGTGGCCCTGGCAGCACTCCCTGGTCCCCAGGTGTCAGGGTTACTGCGGGCTGGAAACTACAGGAGATCTTTGGCTCAGCTCCACAAAGTGAGATAGATGAAATTCCGCTCATCTCTTCTTTGCACAGTCCTGCAGTTCATGCCACAGCCTCCCATTTTAGGAGAAATCCGACCTATTCTGCAAAGCCCAGTGGTTGCTGGTCTCTGCAGCTCTGGCATGCAGAGCTGGCTTGGCCCTGGGACAGTGCTGCATCCTCCATCCTCCAGCTGCACGCACGCGGCTCTGCTCCGCTCCTCCCCAGTGCTGCTAGCAGCCGGGGTCACCCTAATTCGTGTTTAGTTTCCTCCCCAGTGCCGGCCCCCCCGATCCTGCAGCTGGAGGAGTGCTGCACCCACAACAACAGTGCCACGCTGTCCTGGAAGCAGCCCCCCTTGTCCACGGTGCAGGTGGAAGGCTACATCCTGGAGCTCGATGACGGCAACGGAGGGCAGTTCAGGGTAAGTGCTGGGGGCACGGAGCCAGCCCTGCGGGACCAGCGAGCTGCCCAGGTTCTTGCAAGCACCCTCCTGCCTTGCAAACAGGAGACTTGCCCTGGGAAACCGATGGTGCAGACACGCCGAGGGCTTCTTGGGGGCCGGGGTTAGTTGGAGGGGTAGAAATACCTTTCCAGTGACCAACACGACTTGCAAGTGCGAAGGGCCTGTTTGAAGCTCCCATCTTTTTTAGGTTGCTAAATATTTCCTGCGAGGCGTGCTAATTGCTGCGAAAGTCTCACGGCTTGCCAGCTGCCGGCAAGCAGAGGTGTCGAAGGCCCGAGGGCTTTTAAATTGCTGTAATTACACAATTAAAATATGATTTTGCTCTGATCCGACACGCTGATAATGACCCAGGTGTGCTCCCATCCGCTGAGAGCGGGCGCGGCGACTGCCCGTCGCGTTTTCTGAGGGCATCCCTGAGAAACTCAGCTGGGCAGGAGCCAGAGCAGAGTCAGGGCAGGAAGAAAGGGAGCCTGCAGGCCAACCTGTGAGCCCTGGGGGGCAGGCACCCACCTGGGAAGGCAGGGGCCAGCTTCAAGTGCTGGCTCCTCACGCAGCATCACAGCAGGGTGCGGAGTCAGAGCGGGGCAGCAGAGCTTCCCCGTGCAGGCGAGCTCCCCGAGCAGAGCCTCCATCCACCCCTGTGGGATCTTCTAATTACAAGTCAATGCTTCCTGAACCAGGTGTTTTAGTAGACGTGTTCGCTGTCTGCTTCCACGGCCCTTGTTCCTTTGAACGGGAGCAGAAGCATGACATGTTGGTGAGTCAGCACCGCTTGGGTGAAACCGCTTTGTTTCCTTCCAAGGAACGCTTTGATCCCGCCATCCAGGAGCATGCAAAATTGTTTTCTGCGAGGGTTTTTCCGTGTCCCGGGCTCTCTGTGTTAATTCGTCTCTCTGGCAGATTTCCTCTGGGATTCAGTGGGAGCTTGGCTGGGACTGGTGCTTTACGAGTTGGTCCAATGTGAGCAGCGTATCTTTTCCCTGTAGAAATTGTACATTATTGCCAAGGGACGGAGCACGGAGTCATTCTGCTCGGCTTTAGCAACATGCGTGCTCATAAACCTGCCCCAGGCAGCAGAGCACGGAGTAGCAGGGGCAGGTGGGGTGCTCCCACCCCTGGGGTTGGGTGCTCCGGGCACTGCCATCCCTGCTGACTGACCCCCCCCCCCCCATATCCCTGTGCTTGCTCTGCAGGAGGTGTACGTGGGCAAGGAAACCATGTGCACGGTGGACGGGCTTCACTTCAACAGCACTTACAGCGCCCGCGTCAAAGCCTTCAACAAAACGGGAGTCAGCCCCTACAGCAAGACCCTGGTGCTGCAGACATCCGAGGGTAAGGCACTGCCACGGCCCCACAGCCCCACAGCCCCACAGCCCCACGTGCTCGGCTGCTGCTCATCCACACCCGTGGGGCACGTCACCAGCCCAGGCTTAGCGCTGCCGTACCGGGAATTCCACGCTCTCTGGGTCTCTGGGATCTGAGCAGCCACGGCAAGGAGACAGCACTGGGGGGGGTGGGGGGGAGGAAGGGCTGTGCCAGGAGCCTCGGGCGGCGCCCGCAGTTCTCTCTCATCCCCTTTCCTTTGCAGAAGGTGTTGTCTGGAGAGGAGCGGTGAAAAGTGTCCCAGAGTGAGGTGTTTTAAGGTTTGGGTTTGTATGACAACCCCAGGGAGACTCAGATGCCTGCACTAACTTTGTTTAAAAGCAGAAGGCACCAAGCATTGCTCCTGAGACACTAAGGGCTGTGCACGGCTGCAGAATGGCATCACCAGACAATGTCCCTTCAAGGCCCTGGCAGGGCAGGGACCATTGAGCCTCACAAATGTCCTTGCAGACCCAACAGGCAGCACCAGCACCGTCTGCAGAGCCACTCAGAGTATCCAGCACCCTCTTGCAGGTCGCAGGGGAGGCTCCTCGCCTGGCTTTAAGTGCATTTGTCACAGCAGGCTCTTAATCCATCACGGAAAATGGGCTTGCTTCTGATGCTCAGGTCGCAGGGCTCGGGGGGGGGGGCAGGCAGCCGGGCAGGAAGGGCTCGGCCCCAGCAGCACCTGCAGCTGGGGACAGAAGGGAGCGTGCAGCTCGGGGCTGGGGAAGAAGGTGAGCCCCTTCTTGCTGCAGAGCACAGTGGTGGATCTGAGCAGGGAGGAGAAAGGGTTTCCTGCTGCAAACTGGGCTGCGGAGTAGGAGCAGAGCAAGGCGACGCAGAGTGCTCGCATGGAGCGACGTCTGACAGGGAGGTGGAGCAGAGAGCAGACCTGCGACCAGCCCTTCTCTTCCAAGAGAATCCCAGAGCACATCCCAAACCTCACATCCGTCTGAGAGCTGCGTGTGCATCTGCAAAGCTGGGCACCGGCTGCAAGGAAGCTGCGGCATTGCTCTGGAGAGCTGAGGACGGGACAACCCAGAGCAGCCCCACACTGGGGTGGCTCCTGAAGTCAGCAGATGTCACCCACCTCTCTGCCTGGCTACAGCAGGCTGTGCAGGAGACAGCAGGGCTTCGGTTTCCCATCAGCTTTGTGCCTTTCGGGCTGCATTTGAGACACGGCGTCCTGCAGCTGTCCTGGGAGCTCGCTGGGTTCTTGCTGTGATCTTTCCAGCTCTGCTTTTGTCTGGTCGGTGCTGTCAGTGTCCATCCGAGCTCCACAATGCGGAGGAAGCTGGAGGAGAAAACAAGCTGTAGGTGGTCCCAGCAGGCCGGGTGGTGCTTGGGGCTGCTGCCCAGCACAGGGAGCACGCACACATCGCTCATCTGTGCCTCAGATGGAAGCTGGCTTTGCGTTGGATGGCATTTGCCATTGCTGCACAAAAAGAAAGAGGCAGACAAAGCAAACGGACCCGGAGCGCTTTCTGCTTTCAGCGGCAATCAGAGCTTTTTGGACTCAAAGGGCCATAAATTGCAGCTGCGTGCAGCTTCCAGACACCTGAGTGACGCGGTGACTGGGCCGCCTCGCACGTCCCCGCCATCCATCTGGGCTTTTATGTCCGTGCAGCAGCACCGGGCTTCTAAGTGCTGTTCTCACTGAAATGGCTTTCAGGCTTGGCTTTCCCCTTCAGCCCAGCTCCGTGGCTCGCTGCAAAGTGCTCCCGCGGGAGAGCAAGGAGGGACAAAAGAAGAGACAGGCACCGCACGAGGAGGACATGTCTGGGAGCACAGCCGTCCCGTTGTAAGTCTTTATGAGATGTTCTGCTTAGGGGTTGTTAGAGAACAGCAGGCTTCTGGCCCTGGCAGGCAACGTCTGACTTCTTGCATTGTCTGGTAGCGATAGGAGAAGGGGGAGTGGCGTTAAACTAAGAGAGGGGAAATGTAGCTTAGATAGTAGGAGGAAATTCTTTCCTTGGAGGGCCCAAAGCTGTGGGTGCCCCATCCCTGGAGGTGCCCGAGGCCGTGGATGGGGTCCTGGGCAGCCCAAGCTGGGGGGCACCCAGCCCACAGCTGATGGTCATTAAGATCCCCTCCAACCCAGCTATGCTGTGATAGCTGAATGCAAAGCTTACAGAAGTTAGCTTCTGCCCTCAGCATGCGGCGAGATGAGCTGTGGGGGCTGCGGGGGAGCGGAATGCCCTGCAGGGCGCCTGGCTTTTCCTCGGAGGAAACCAAAACCTCCTCCATAGGCTCCAAAGACTGCAGCAGTCCCTCAGCTGAGGAGCAGCATAACACCTTCCCTACCTGACACAGCGTCCGTCCCAGCCACGGAGTGACCTCCAGCAGCACGCTCTGAACCGGCATCATTTGGAAAGGGCTGAACAGCGCAAGGGAAAGGCACTACAAGGAGCTGCAGGAACTGCAGGTGCTGGTTAGGAGAGCCGTGAGCCTGGCTGCCCGCTGTGGCCCGTGCCCCTCGCTCTTGGTAGACATCAGAGGGCGCATCCTGACCTCGACATGAGCTCCACGCATTGACACGTTTTGCAGTGGTGTACCTAACCCGCTGCTGAACCCACTGATGCTCTCTGCTTCCGTAGCCTCATGCAGCAGCGGGTCCCAGAAGTTGGTGCCCGCCGTGCAAAGTGCTCCCTTTTGTCTGTTAGAACTCACAGGGGGACGGGAAGGCTGGGACAACAGTGCCTGGGATTGGAATGCGTGGAGGATGGGGGGTTCTACGTCTTGGCAATAGAGCAGCCCTTGCCAAGGCAGCAGGGAGGAGGTGGCAGGAGGTGACTGTCGGTGGTAGCAGGGAATGGGACGCAATGCCACGAGAGCTTCCCTCCAGCCTGACGTTTTGCTGTGAACCGCACGAGCTGAACTCTCACCGTGAGGCTCGGATGTGCTTTGACAGGTACAAAGACATACCGAGCTCACACCGCCCCGAGCAGCCTTTTGAGGGAGGAAGGTGGGTGCCTGGTGGTACTCAGGCCAACAGAGCTCGGCCCAGCCCTGCCAAATGCCTCTGCAGCATTACAACCCTAGCAGCCAAGCGACGCATCTCGCTTCCACGCCGGCCAGCGCTGTGCACAGTGCCCTGCCCCTCGCCCCGTGCCCGCACGCATTCGCTGCAGCCGAGGTCCGGGCGCGGGCAGCGCGCGGCCGCACGGCGCCGATGTCTGATCTCCGGTTTGCATTGATCTCACGTTTAGAAACGCAGTCAGAAGAACAGACCCTCCCTTTTCCAGTGCCTTTGGAAAGATTGCAGCTTCGTAGAATGAGTCCCTTCTCCTCCACCCTTAATCTACAACCCAGCTTCCCGGGGAGATCCTACTTTGAGCTAAGATCTTCGGCCCACCAGCTGAGCTTGCATTCTTCCTTACAGTCCCTGAATTCAGCCGGTGAGCCCTGTGCCTCTGGCATTTCTCTTGGTCTGTGCTTCTGGGCATCTCCAAAGTCTTTGTTTGTTATGTTGCGTTCTGTTTGTTTTTCCCATGACATGCGGGTGGCAGGGGGATGCTGTTCTGTTCGGCAGCGCCCCGCTCCCGACGCGTTGGGGCTTTCGGCGGTGTAGCTCCGGCGGTGTGTCCGTCCGTCCGTCCGTAGCAGCACGGTCAGCGTGAGGCGTGGGGCGATGCCGGGAGCGCACAGCAGAACCCTCATCTCTAGCTGGCATCGATCCTATGCTGAGACGCGGGCAGAGCTGACCCCCTCTACCCCCACCCCGGGAGGAACCCCTGGGTGCACTTGCACAGTTTGCTTCCCCTATGGAGGTGGGCTGGAGCTAGACTGTCCCTGAGGACCCCAAGAGCGCAGGCGCAGTGCATCTCCGAGCTGTTTTCTAACCAATCTTTGCGCATCCTCTGTCGCTAATGAATCCTGGGCCCCGATTCTTCCCCTGCTCTGGCTTTACACCGCTCCACCGGAGCGATTTGCAGCATCCTCCGCTGTAAGCCCACGAAGAATGGGGGTCCCCGATTGTTTTTATTTCCATCTCATAACCTGGAATGAAGAATGCCGCAGCATGACCGTGGCCGGAATAACCGGGGGCCTCGCGACTTTTATTTTCTTTGTGCTTTGTATGTTCCTTCTCATCATCCCGCTGATGTGCGCTGATGGCTTCCGCTCTGTCTCGTTACGGACGTTTCTGACTTTGTGTCCGCTGTGCCCGCGCCTCCCGCAGTGGCCGTGAGCATCGTGCGTGGAGTACGTGTTGCAGAGACGGGGCGGTGGGACGGGGCGGAGCGGGGCCGTGAGCACGCCGCGTGGCCCCGCCGCTCCGCGTTGCAGAACTGCATTGCGGCGATGCACAGAGACCCCAAAAAACAGCCTGTGCAGGTGGGGGTAGCCCCCCCCCCGGGTCTGGCACAGCCTGTGCGGGAGGAAGGCTGCAGTCCTCGGGGCTCCGAGGCCAAGAACAGCCCCAGAGGTCCCCATCGTCCCCCCCAGGTTGTGCTGGGAGCCCACTCCGTGCTCTCTGGCTTTCAATGAGTCAGGCCTCCCAGGGCTGCTTCGTTAGGGGTTGACTCCTCAGGAGTGCTTTGCAGGAGACCAGCTGTTCTTTCTTAGCTGTGATGTGTGAAATGCAGTATCTCTTTGTAGGATGCAATTTTGAGACACAAGGAACGCCTTACTCTCAATTAGGCAAGTATCTTTCTTACAATTAACCGGCACCTACTCCATGTTGGTCATCCTTTTTGTTTGATTGTTAACTTGACTTGGGCGGGTGAGCAGCATATCTCGTGCACACCCACCCTCCTTGCAGGGCGTTCCCGGATAGCAGGAGGCAAATTGGAAGGTCATGACCATATGCCGTAAAGGCATTTTAAGTTTTCCCCCTATGAAGAGAAGCATGAAGTCAGTGCTGTGCAAATGGCCCTCTAATTAAAAACCCAGCCTTCTGCTCAAAGCACTCCCGTTCATTCAGGATACTTGAGCATGTGCCAGACCCCGAGTAGATGATTAGCCCTCCTGCAGCTAATTGCGGTGCTGGGGTAGGCATGCGTCCATCAGGCTCACACCGCCTTCTCCAGGAGAAGTGGCACTCGCAGCCTGCACAGCCATCCTAATGGGATGGGATGGGGGAAGGAGTCCTCTGGAGGGCCCATCCTAGTGGGATTGGATGGGATGGAGGAGGAAGTCACCCACAGGTCCCATCCTGATGGGATGGGATGGGGAAGGAGTCCCCTGGAGCACTCTCCGTGTCCTCCAACCCGCACCCCCCATCCCCTCCCTGCATTTCAGTGTGCGCGCTGTGCTGAAAGCCAGAGAAGCAGGCAAGCTGAAATTGTTTCTGGTTCCTTCATTGACCGAATGCCAACTTTACGTGCTGTTTTCTTTCCCGCATGCCTCTCCTTGGGAATGACCACAGTTGACATTAAAAAAATGGTGGCAGGTACGGAATCGCTTCTGTCGGGTTGCGGCACTGGGGCACCCGCGTGCATGCGAGCTGCCCTGTGAAACCACCCAATGAACCGAGGAGTAAATCTCACCGGAGCGTTTTATCTTTAAAGCCGTGCTTCCTCCTTTGGGTGGGAGAGTGTTTGTGGAGGCGTCAGCCCACGGTCCGGTGACCGCTGGAGAAAACCACCTGTGAAAGCAGGATGGAGGCTCGTGCAACCCCGTGCCTCCGTCCTGTTGAGCACCGCTGTATCTGTCAGACTGCCAGGGACCGAGTCCGTGCTTACAGCCAGGCGTGGAGGTTTTGGGGCATTCCCGTGGGCTAGCTCCTGTCTCCTGCGTGGCCGGTTGCTCTGTAGGGATGTGGAGCGCTGTTCCCTTTTGGTTGCCAGAGCCGCCAGCTTTCCAAGACACACACGCAGTTTACCTGCTCGTCCTCAGATTAACCTTCCCACCCCGAGCCTGACCCGTAGCCAGAAGAGTGAGCGTGGACCCCTGTGTTAGCCAGCAGCTGGCTGGGATCGCACGCCTCCTTCTGCTAGGGCCAGGCTTTAGGAGACGGTGACGATCCTGCGCGCTCCGGGGCTGAGCTGCGGATGGGCAGGGACCTGGGGAGCAGCAGAACAGAGCTCAGCTCACTGGGTCCCAGCCATAACACCCCAGCCCACCCCGCATTCCGCAGCCCGGCCCTCGCTGGCCACTCTTCGCTCGCTCTTGGCCCTGCATGGAGCATGCGCTGTCTCTGTGCGGTCCCCGTGGCTCGGTCGTGGAAGGCCGCGTTCCCGTTGGCCTAACCTTCCGCCATTCATTTATTCCAGTAGCTTGGTTCTCTTTCGATCCCGCCTCCGCACACGCTGACATCATCTTTTCCAACGACAACCTGACTGTCACCTGCAACAGCTACGATGACAGGGTCGTGCTGGGCAAAACGGGCTTTTCCAAAGGGCTGCACTACTGGGAGCTGTCCATCGATCGTTACGACAACCACCCGGACCCGGCCTTCGGCGTGGCGCGCATCGACGTCCTGAAGGACGCCATGTTGGGCAAGGACGACAAGGCCTGGGCCATGTACGTGGACAACAACCGCAGCTGGTTCATGCACAACAACTCACACACCAACAGGTACGCACTCTGCACCCGGGCACGGCTCCATTGTGAGACTGTGTGCCTTGTCCGCCCGCAGGAGGGGTGAATTGGCTCCTCGTCACCTTTATTGGAGGATGTGCCCTTGCCCAAAGCAAAAGACAGCCCCTGCTGCACTGGCTCGTTGCTACAGCTATTTCTTCCCTACGCTGGCTCTTCCATTAGCACCCAGAGCCTTGTAGTTCCCGCTGCAAGAAAGTACTGGTTGCATTTAAACTGGTAGATGGCACAAGGGGCAACAGTTTCCAACTGAAAGAGGGGAAGTTAGGTCAGACGGCAGGAGGAAGTTCTTCACCATGCGAGCAGTGAGGCCCTGGCACTGCTGCCCAGAGAGCTGTGGGTGCCCCATCCCTGGAGGTGCCCAATGCCATGGATGGGGCCCTGGGCAGCCTGAGTTGGTGGTTGAAACTGGATGGGCTTCAGGGTCTCTTCCAACCCAATCATGCTGTGATTCTATGGCAGGGGCTTGGAACTGGGTGGGTTTTAAGACTCCTTCCAGCCCAACCATTCTGTGATTCATTTATCCCTGTGCCAGGAGCACAAGGGATGTGATGCCACGGAGATGCTGTGACTTTCTCTTCGCTCCCGCAGGACCGAGGGTGGGATAACGAAAGGTGCCACGGTGGGAGTGCTGCTGGATTTGACCAGGAGGACCTTGACGTTCTCCATTAACGAGGACCAGCAGGGGCCTGTCGCCTTTGAGAACTTGGAGGGCCTGTTCTTCCCAGCAGTCAGCCTCAACAGGAACGTGCAGGTACGTGCTTTGGCCGTGCTCTGGGAGCAGAGGCTTGACCACAGCAGCCAACCCTGTGTCAGAGCTCGTGGGCAGACTCTCCCTCTTCTCAGCCGTCGCTGCAGTGTGTGATGATGCTTTGCAGCATGGGGACTTTCTGGAGCGGGGAGGGCTCTTGTGCAGCAGGGGCGGCTTGCGAAAAGCTGCTGCACAGTAACCCTCCTGCAAGTCTCTTAAGATCAGCACTGGCCTTTGTGCAGCAGCTGCTCCTCCAGCTCCATGCCCCAGGCTTTCCATCAGGGCTGCCGAGGCATCGGGGCTCCCCTGGCTGGTGGGGTTTGACAGCTCCATTTTGCGATGGTTCCCTGCAGGAGCCTCACCAGCTCCCCCATCTCTCCAGGGTGCTAAACAGGAGCATTACCGGGAAGAAACGCATCTCTTAAAGCCTCTTTTCCTCTGGGGAGTTTCAAACCCCTCTTCTCTCCCTCTCTCCCAAGATCTCTGCTATCCTGAACATCACCAAGTGGTGGCTTCCTGGGCCTCTCTGGTATTTTCATCTTTCATTTCCCCTTCTCACCAATCTCACTCCTGCTCTCATCGACCCCAGCGAGTCTCCACGTTCCCGCAGCGTGGCTGTGGCACATCCCCTTGGTCACTGCTTGCTCCTCCAGCACTGCACAAGCCCATCTGTCTGCACTGCTTTTAGGGGATGCTTATTGGTGTAGCACAAATGGCCTTCTCCACGGTGGGTTTAATTCCTACCACAATCCTTCACACTGCCCTAAGAGACGGGAGCATTTCTAGAGCCCTTCTGGTTTCTGGCAGCTCAGTGTGCAAGGCAGAGCTTGGAATCCCCCGGCATTAAGGACGTCCCAGGGGATGCTGATAAAAGGCTGCTAATAAACCCAAGCCCTTCATTATCCTCCTTCAAAGGTGCGTGAGTAATTACAATGACTCTAATCAGGATGGAAATAATTGTATCATAGACAAAGTTTTCTATAAATCCGCATCTGAAGGAGAAAATGCCTCTGAACTAACTGCTCAGTAAAAGAAGGAATTATGCTTTCCTCCCAAATCAAAGCGTTTGGGGAGGGAGCTGAATTACCCAGCACAGCAGCCCGGCACACGCGTGTGTGCGCAGGACTCGGCCCCTCGCCCGGGATGGCTGCGAGCGGTGAGCATCACCCCCAGCATCCTCCACCCTCGCTCTGTCTCCTTGCAGGTGACGCTGCACACGGGGCTGCCGGTCCCCGACTTCTACGCCTCGCGCTCGGCCATGCAGTGAGGATGCTGCGGCACGAGGCGGCACCGAGCTGCGAGCGGCGGGGGCGGCCAGGAGGGAAGGAGGAACCCGGCTTTGGCAGTCTTCGTTTTCCACCCGCCAGCGCTGTCCTGTGTGTGTGCGCTTCGCTGTTTAGCTCTTTTTGGCTGATGAAGTACCTAGGTAGCCCGAGATGTTCCTGTGTCCGCTTTTAGGTTCGGTTTTACCCCTTTGAGTTGGGGCTTGGAGTTGCCATGAGAGCTTCCCGTCCTGCGTCCCGCTGCAGCTGGCCAGGCCGCATGGCCGGGCTGTAGGAGCGGGGGACCCCCCCGGAAAGCTTTCTCCCCCTCCAGCCCCATTCCTTTGCAGGATATTTCTTTCCCCGTGGCCTTTCTTGCAGAGCACCTCTGCCACGCGCCGGGGTCAGCCCCGGATTGCTACTGGTCCCTGTGGAGCCCGGGGATGCCCCCACTACAGCACCCCGCTGCTGTTGGGGTGTTGCAGCTCCCAGCAAAGGCAGCAGCACCCTGGGGCGATGCTCCATGGCTGGGGTTAAACCACAGCCACCTGCCGGAGAGCAGCTGCGTCGTTGCCGGGGTCAGCGCCGGGCTCACGCGGAGCAGTGAGCAGAACTGGTCCCATCATTGTGCCCCCCAAAGGCTGGACACAGCAGGGGCAGGATTTAGGGCAAATCCAGCGCCGAGTGCTCCCCCTGGCTCCCCACAAACCAGCGCCACAGCCATACACCGTGCTGCTCCTCGGAAGTGAGCATTTCTTTTTGTACAGCCGCAGTATCAAACCTCGCCTTAAATACTGCCCGGTAGCATCCTTCCCTTGGCAGGAAACCTCGCTCAGCAGCGAGGTTCCGATGGGGAGCTCGGGGACGGGGAGCACGGATTGCTGACCAGCACTCAGGAACCCGTGCCCGTGCCCCCGGCGGCGACCTAGGCGCTGGGCAGTGCCGTGCCCGCCGCCCGCACACGCTCCCACCCGAGGGCCATGCATGCGCTTGTCCCCACGCTTTGCTTTGCGGTCCTTCGCCGTCCCCCTCCCAGCGGCGGCGCTGCCCGTGCCATCGGAAAGCCGTGGCTCGTCGGCCCCGGTCCGGCAGAACGACTGTACATAGGTCACCCCCTCCCCACCGCCC
>NC_034414.1:59445276-59458876 GCF_002078875.1 Numida meleagris | reverse complement strand
GGTGGGGAGGTCTTTGGGAGGGGGAGCAAGGGACAGGGGGTGCGGGAGATGGGGTTGTAGAGGGGAGGAGTCCCAGGAGAAGGGGGTGCGGAGGAGGTGCCGCACGGAAACGGGGTGCAGGGCAATGGGAGAGCAAAGCAGAGCAGCGCAGCTGGGAGCCCGGCCCCCCCCGCCCCGCTCCCCGCCGGGCCCGGCCCTGCCCCGCCCGTTCTCCCCTCCCTCCAGGGGCGGCCCGGCCCGGCCCCCGGCGGAGCTCAGCCCCAGGGCGGTGCCACCCGGGGCCGAGGCGGAACCCCGCGGCCGTCCCCGTTCCGTTCGGCGCTCCGCTCCCCGCAGCGATGTCCCGGCCGCTGTCGGACCAGGAGCGGCGGAAGCAGATCAGCATCCGCGGCATCGTGGGTGCCGAGAACGTGGCCGAGCTGAAGCGGGGCTTCAACCGGCACCTGCACTTCACGCTGGTCAAGGACCGCAACGTGGCCACCCCCCGCGACTACTACTTCGCGTTGGCCCACACCGTGCGGGACCACCTGGTGGGGCGCTGGATCCGCACGCAGCAGTACTACTACGAGAGGGACCCCAAGGTGGGTTCCCGGGGGGGGTGGGGGGGGAGAGCTGTGGGGAACCCCGGGGCGGGGGGAGGGGGGGGTCTCGGGGCGGTGCCTTCGTAGGGCTGTGCTGCTCAGCTTTGCAAATCGTCCCGAGTGGACTTTACCGGGCGAGGCCGCTGCCCTTTGCTTTGCAAAACAAACAGAACGGGATGGGGCCGAGCATGGGAACGGCGGTGTTGTCCCCTATGGGAATGGCATTGTCCTGCGTGGGAGCGGTGGTGTTGTTGTCCCAGCCCGGGCGTGGGTGCGCCCCGGGGAACGCTGCGCTCCCGTGTAGGGCGGTTGGGGTTTGCAGAGCAAATGGAGCTGAAAGGAACCTGCAGGCAGAGCTCGTTCTGCCCCACCTGGGGCCGAGGGCGAGCGGTGCTGGGGGTTTGCACCGGGCTCTGCCGGGGATTAAGCTCTAATCCCCTCCTGCCACCTGCACGGCGCTGTCGGCTCCCATTTATCCCAATTTATTTATTATTGGGACCGTGCCAGCGGTGGGAGCTGGAACCCCGCTGCTCGGTTCGACTCTGCTGCAGGGCTCCAAATACAGGACACCCCCCCCCACCACCGTGTGCCACGCGCCCAGCACCGATCCCATCGCATCCCATTGGGCCGAGTGTGCGCTCAGCGCTTCTGCAGCCCCAATCCTCCCTAAACCCATGGCTGCTGACCCCGCGGGATGGCTGCTGCCGCTGGGCGGCTAACAGGAGCCTGGCGTTGGTGGCCACGTGCCCTCCTGCATCACATACCTGGCGGCTCTGCAGCCCTATAGCCGTGCACCCGTCGCCAAGCCGGTGGGATGGCAGCGCCCAGGGAAATGGGATGCCCCGTTGCACCCAGTTCTGCTTCATCACTTTGCTTTGCGGTGCCGAGCGACGTTAGGAAATGTATCCTCTTTAAATTTAAACTTTGTACCGAGGTGACCTTCCCAGCCAAACAAACCCGCTGTGCCGTCCTGGAAAATAACACAGGGGCCAAAATGGGGTGAGGGGCAATGGACCCCCCCCCAGCCCTGGGCCCTAATATCCCCACTGCAAAGCATGCTGAGAGCTGGGGTTTCCCCCTTGGAGCTCTGCTTTGGGAGCAACAGCCCGTGGGGTTGGCTGAGCAGGGCCGCCTTCCTCCTGCAGAGGATCTATTACCTCTCCCTGGAGTTCTACATGGGGCGGACGCTGCAGAACACCATGATCAACCTGGGGCTGCAGAACGCCTGCGACGAGGCCGTGTACCAGGTGAGCGCCGCGCTCCGGGCCTCGTGGCACTGCGGTGACACTCGGGTGACACTTGGGATGATGAAGGCCTGGGTTGGTTGGTTTGTTTGCCCCGTGCGTGGCAATCACCGCTCGGTGGGAGTGGTTGCACAACAGCAGGAGCAGCTTTCAAGCGAATGACATTCAAAGGGAGAGCATTTTATTGGTAGGGCTTTTCTTAAGCTGTTAGCATAGGGAGGGCAACGGCCCGGCCACAGGCAAGCGGGTGTAGGAAGAGGCTCGGGTGTTGCGTAGCAGTTGCACAGCTGTGCAACAAGCTGAGTGCTAAACATCTCTGAAAGAAAACGCTTGGCTTCGTGTGCATTGGTTTAAAGGTGTGCAATGGTGCTTTGGGCAGTTCAGTGCAACGCAGCGAGGGGCTGGCGCTGCGGGACCTGCTGGGGAGCTTGGGGGTGGGGAGAAGCTGGCAAACCCGTTGGTTGTGTTTCTGTTTGGTTTTGGTTTTATTTTGGAGAAGTGGGAGCTGGTGGCTCAGCTGAGTTCCTGCTGAGCGGCCCCGGGAGCTTTGCATAAGCAAAACCTCTTCCTCGACAGCGCTGCGGGCTGAAAGCTGGAGATGTGTTCACAGGGACGTTGTAGCCGCATCTCTGCGTGTCCCTGTTGTAGGGTAGTGCCACCTGTAAGCTTGTCCACAACGAGGGGAAGGATGGGGGTGACCCTCGTACTGGCCCAAAGCACTGGGGATGGACCCTGCCCCCCCCACCCTCCCTTTGTGTCCCCGTGTCCCAGCAGTGGGGGCAGCACCCAGGGGTGCGGGGTGGGCGCTCGGTCCTATTGCCTCCTCCTTGTCCCCAGCTGGGGTTGGACATAGAAGAGCTGGAGGAGATCGAGGAGGACGCCGGGCTCGGTAACGGCGGGCTCGGCCGGCTCGCAGGTGAGCAAACCCCCAAAAGGTGTTGTTCCCGGGGTGGGGGCACGGCCCATGTGCGGGACCCGCACCCCGGGGCTCCACGCTCCTTGCTGTCCCCTATCCCCGGCAGCCTGCTTCCTCGACTCGATGGCGACGCTGGGGCTGGCAGCCTATGGCTACGGCATCCGCTACGAGTACGGCATCTTCAACCAGAAGATCCGCAACGGGTGGCAGGTATGATGGGAGCCCCAGGCCACGCATGGGGCCCTGGGCAGCTTGAGCTGGTGGAGGGCAGCCAGCCCACGGCAGGGGTGCAGCTGGGGGTGCTGTGAGGTCTCTTCCAACCCAACCGTGCTGTGACTCCATGACTCCCCCACACAGGTGGAGGAAGCTGACGACTGGCTGCGGCACGGCAACCCCTGGGAGAAGGCTCGGCCCGAGTACATGCTGCCCGTGCACTTCTATGGCCGCGTGGAGCACACTGCCAATGGCACCAAGTGGGTGGACACCCAGGTACGGGGGCACGGCCAGCACACAGGGCCCCCAGGTGGCTTGTGTCCCGCTGCGCTCAGTGTGACAGCCTACATCCAGCTGCTGCTGGTGCGTGAAGGCAACTCTCCATCTCTGAGGGCTTCTGGCAGCCAGCAGGCAGAGCTGGGGTGTCCCCGCAGCCGGGGCTCTGGGGACCTTGGGGAACCTTTGGGGTCTTTTGGGGTCCAAGCGCATCCCCACGCCTGTTGCCATTGCAAGGGTGGATGCAGCCCTGAGCTCCCTCCTGCGGAGGTGGTTGGGGTGGGAGGGTTCCAGCAGGGCACAGGGACATGGGGACAGGGGGACGTGGTGCCCGCAGTCTGCCCAGCCTCACCAACATCCCAGGTGGTGCTGGCGCTGCCCTACGATACCCCCGTGCCCGGGTACATGAACAACACCGTCAACACCATGCGCCTGTGGTCAGCTCGGGCACCCAACGACTTCAACCTGCGGGACTGTAAGTGGGGCCTGGTGGGGGCCGGGTGGGACAGGGTACGGCGAGGTCACTCTGACCTTACCCCCTGCACCTCCGCAGTCAACGTTGGGGACTACATCCAGGCGGTGCTGGACAGGAACCTGGCAGAGAACATCTCCCGCGTCCTCTACCCCAACGACAACGTAAGTCGGGCGTTCTCGCCGTGCGTGACGAGCGGCACAGGGGTGCGGTGCCATGTGATGTGATGCCATGTGAGCCCTTCCCTGTGCGCCCGGGATGCTCCTGGCACCGGCAGTTCTTCGAGGGCAGGGAGCTGCGCCTGAAGCAGGAGTACTTCGTCGTGGCCGCCACCCTCCAGGACATCATCCGCCGCTTCAAAGCGTCCAAATTCGGGAGCACAGAAAGCGTCCGCACCGTGTTCGACTCCTTCCCTGACCAGGTAGGAAGCGGGGTTGCTCCTCTGCATGCCCCCAGCCCAGCAGTCCATCTCCCCGTTGTGTGCCGTGCTCCGGTGCGGTTCGGTGAACTCAACCACCGGGCTGGTGTGGGTGATGGGTGCCCCGTGTCCCCGCAGGTTGCCATCCAGCTGAACGACACGCACCCCGCCATGGCCATCCCCGAGCTGATGAGGATTTTTGTGGACATTGAGAAACTGCCCTGGAGCAAGGTTGGGAGATGTGGCTCAGCTTTCTGTGTCATAGGGCGGCCAACTGCAGTCTGGGCAGTGGGTGCTGCACCCCCTCGCTGTGTGTGGGGACTGTACACCCGTTAGCACTCGTTAATAGGATGGTAGGACGAGAGGATGGCCCTAAGTTGTGTTGGGGAGGGTCAGGTTGGGTAGTGGGGAAACATTTATTCTCTGAAAGTGCGGTGATGCACCGGCACGGCTACCCAGGGAGTGATGGGATCGCCATCCCTGGAGAAGTTCCAGAGCCATGCAGATGTGGCACTGAGGGATGTGGTTGGTGGGCACGGTGGGGGTGGGCTGGGGGATCTCGGAGGGCTTTTCCAACCTCAGTGATTCTGTGATTCTGAGTAAGCAGCACATGGGAGTGGGTGGGGTTCAACAAGCAGCTCAGGAACATTCCCACTGTTGGAATATCTCCAGTGGGCACTGGGGAAGGATGAGCCTGTGCTGCCCACCCGAGCCGTGCTGGGGCCATGGTTCTGGGCCTAGGGCCACATGTGGGTGCTCACACTCAGCTGGGTGCCCTGGGGCTGCCCCTGATGCTGCTCTCCTGCCCACAGGCCTGGGACATCACCAGGCGGACATTTGCCTACACAAACCACACCGTGCTGCCTGAAGCCCTGGAGCGCTGGCCAGTGGACCTGGTGGAGCATCTGCTCCCCAGACACCTACAGATCATCTACGAGATCAACCAGAGGCACCTGGACGTGAGTGGGTGGGGGGCTCTGGATGATGGGGCTGGTGTGGGTTGCACTATGGAGATAGGGATGGTGAATGAAACAAACTATGTCTGGTTGGTGGCTGGGTGGTTCTGCAGCTCTCTGGGGAGGCTGGTGCCTAGGAACTGGGTGAAGCAATGCAAAGCCCTTCCTGCTGGTGTAGGGTTGCCCAGAGAGGTTGGGGGGTCTCCCTGGAGATGTTCATGGGGCTGAGCGCCAGCTCTGGGTGTCCCTGCTGGAGCAGGAGTTGGGCCAGAGGGACCCAGAGCTCCCTGCCAACCACAGCATTCTGTATTGCCATCCACAGTTGGTGGCTGTTTAAAATGCTTCACCCATTGCTTCAGGGACTTTCAAGTTGACATTTCTTTGCTCCTTGAACCCTAAACTCATCCTGGAAAAGGATGAGGATGGCTTGAACCTCAGTGGAGGAGGTTCACACTGTCACCCTGGAGTAAAAGCCATTGCTATGGCTGGCACCAAATGCATTGAGCACATCGCTGTGGTCCCCTCCTCGGGCGGTGGTCTGTTGGGTTGGGTGCTCACCCCCTCCCCACCACCCCACACAGCACATCGCATCCCTCTTCCCCGATGACGTGGACCGGCTGCGGAGGATGTCCCTGATAGAGGAGGGAGGCACCAAGAGGATCAACATGGCTCACCTCTGCATCGTCGGCTCCCATGCTGTCAACGGAGTGGCCAAAATCCACTCCGAGATCATCAAGTCTGAAGTGTAAGGGCAGGTGGGATGTGGTGGGGGTTCCCCCTGGGCACAGAGCTGACGCTGCCCCCTCCTTGCCCTTGCAGCTTCAGGGACTTTGCAGAGCTGGAGCCGGACAAGTTCCAGAACAAGACCAACGGCATCACCCCGCGGCGCTGGCTGCTGCTCTGCAACCCGGGGCTGGCCGAGCTCATTGCAGAGGTATGGGACAGCTCCCAGCCTTGGGGGTCATCATAGAGACACAGAACAGCTTGGGTTGGAAGGGACCTCAAGGATCACCGAGTTCCAGCCTTGGGCATGAGCCAGCAGCATGTGCTTGCTTTGAGGTCCCTTCCAATCCAACCCATTCTCTGAAGTCCCGCGTGGCCGCACTCCATCGGTACTTTGGGGTCAGCACGTGGCTGTGCTCCTCTCTCAGAAAATAGGGGAGGACTACGTGCGGGACCTGAGCCAGCTGGCGAAGCTGTACGAGTTTGTGGATGACGACCTGTTCATCAGGGAGGTTGCCAAAGTGAAGCAGGTGAGGAGTGCGGACAAGGGGAGCGTGGCTCTTAGGGGCATGGATCTGGGGGGGTGCAGTGCTGATGCCCACCCTGCCCTGGGCCAGGAGAACAAGGTGAAGTTCGCGCTGTACCTGGAGAAGGAGTACGAGGTGAAGATCAACCCCTCCTCTATGTTCGACGTGCACGTGAAGAGGATCCACGAGTACAAGCGGCAGCTGATGAACTGCCTGCACATCATCACCATGTACAACCGTAAGGCCCCGCAGGGACGGGCAGGGGACGGGCAGGAGTTGGCACGCAGCTGATGTCGGTGCTGCCCTCTCCTCCAGGCATCAAGAGGGACCCTGCGAAGCTCTTTGTCCCTAGGACGGTGATCATTGGAGGCAAGGTAAGCTGCGTTTTAGAGGAAGCCCTTGGAATGCCCTACAAGGGAGGCCCCGGCACTCCGGGCCCACCATGGCTCTGCCCCTAGGCTGCCCCGGGGTACCACATGGCCAAAATGATCATCAAGCTCATCAACGCCGTGGCCCAGGTGGTCAACAATGACCCCGTGGTGGGGAGCAAGCTGAAGGTCATCTTCCTGGAGAACTACAGGGTGTCCCTGGCAGAGAAGGGTAGGCCCTATAGGGGAACGCCAGCCCTATGGCTGCTCGTTGTCCTTCAGCGTGGCCTTGGCAAGCCCCTTGCTGTGTGCTCTGTTGGCAGTGATCCCCGCCACCGACCTGTCGGAGCAGATCTCCACAGCGGGCACCGAGGCGTCGGGCACGGGGAACATGAAGTTCATGCTGAATGGGGCCCTGACCATCGGCACCATGGATGGAGCCAACGTGGAGATGGCCGAGGAGGCCGGAGAGGAAAACCTCTTCATCTTCGGGATGAGGGTGGAGGACGTGGCAGAGCTGGACAAGGACGGGTGAGGGATGGGGACACAGTGGGGACATGGTGGGCAGTGGGATCAGCATGGGCTCACGATCCATGCCCCCCAGCTACAACGCCCAGCAGTACTATGACCGGCTCCCCGAGCTGAAGCAGGCTGTTGACCAGATCCGGAGCGGCTTCTTCTCCTCGGACGAGCCAGACCTCTTCAGGGACGTGGTCAACATGCTCTTCCATCATGACCGGTGAGGTTCATGGCTGGGATGCCACCCATCCCTGGGCTCCAGCTCCATATCAGAATCATTCAGGTTGGAGAAGGCCTCTGAGATCTCCAAGCACCACCCTCACTGCTCGCGCCCCTCAGTGCCACATCTCCATGGCTCTCGAACACCCCCAGGGACGGTGACCTCACCACTCCTGGGCAACTTGTGCCAGTGCCCAACTGTTCTTTCAGAGAAGAAATTGTTCCTAATACCCAACCTGAACCTCCCCTGGCAAAACTTGAGGCCATTAACTCATGCCCTAGAGGAGACCATGTACCCATGCAGAGTGGCCCTACACCCACTGCCTGATAATATCCCATTTCCTGGCCCAGCTCCTGTGCACAGGGAAAAGCAATTTGTGTACCCCTGGTACAAAAGGCTCTCTGTGCTCGGCCCTTCAGCTGGCCTGCATTAAATCTGCAGTAATGCTGGAATGCATTCGGGTGCGCAGCCCTTGCCAGATGATGGATGCTTTCAGGTATCTCAAGGGCTTTTCTAGCAGGCTGCGATTCAGTAGGGGCTGGGGAAGGTTAATTTATCTGAAGCATCCATTTGAGCGTCCCATTCCTCCACGCCAGCCACGCTCCCACTCCGCTCTCCCTAACTCCTCAATTCTTTGCTGCCTCAGGTTTAAAGTCTTCGCAGATTACGAGGCTTATGTCAAGTGCCAGGAGAAAGTCAGCGAGCTGTACCTGGTGAGTGCGGGAGGGGACAGGGAGGATGTCTGCCGTGGGATCCCCAAAACCCCTTGGGGCTTGGCCAAAATCCCTGGGGCTGCGCACAAGGGCACCTGTAGGTACAGCCCTCTCTCCATCCCCCCCTTTCTCTCGCAGAACACCAAGGCGTGGACCAAGATGGTCATCAGGAACATCGCCGCCGCGGGCAAGTTCTCCAGCGACCGCACCATCAAGGAGTACGCACGGGACATCTGGCACGTGGAGCCCTCCGACCTGAAGATCCCACCGCCCAACGAGCCGCGGGAGGGGGCCGAGGACAGGACCCCCAACGGCACGGCAGCGCGGGCGTAGGGAGGCGGAGGACGGGGGAGGAGCACGGAGCTGAAAGCGAAACCGTTCCGACCCATTGCTTGCGGTAGGGGCTAAAACTAAAAGCGCCGTGTGCGGAGACGGAGTGGGGGTTGCTGGAGACGGAACAAGGAGCTGGGCTCGCTCGCTGCAAAGCTAATTGCTGAAAGTGCTGGGGCTGTGCGGGGGATGGGGTGTGTGCAGTGCAGCCGTGCACCCTCACCCTGCTCCTGGTCCCCGCTTGACCCCTCTGTCCCTGCAGGTATATCTCCATCCCCTGAGCACCCCGCAGCATCCCCGTGGCAGTGGGAGGACGAGCACGGGTCTCAGTGTTTATTACATACAGCAGTAGTGGGGTCAGTGCCACAATGAGGTCCCGGTGCGGGGCAGGGGCAGTGCTTACGGGCGCTGTAGGCAGCAGCTGGCATCACTTCATGTTCAAGAAGTCTCTGCAACGAGATGCAATAAACCTCACGCTGTGTCACTCACCCCTCTCTGCTCGTTTCTTATCCCACGGGGGCTGTCCCTGTGTCACCCCCCTGTCACTGAGGTGCTGATGGGCTTGGAGCAGTGAGGAGCGAAGGGGGCTCAGCAAATTGGTGCCAGTGAGCGCCATGGGGTGGGATGGGATGGGATGATTCACCGCGGGGATGGAAAGGAGCACGGGGAAGGGTTATGCTGGGCCCCACATTTCTGCAGAGCAGCACTTACTTCACCAGGGTGGGCAGCTCCGGGTTGGATGAGATGTAGTCGTGGCCCAGCCCTAGCTTCTCGGGGAAGGTGATGAGCTTCACCTTGCTCTTGTCCTTGTAGGCGCTGCGTGCGGTCTCGAAGAGCTGCAGCGGGGTGGGAGCAGGGTTAGCAGCACAGGACCCCAGTGGGGTCCCGATCCCCCACCCTCCCTGTTAGCCCCCCAGAGCAGGTGACCCACCTGGCGTCCCAGCTTTGGGGGTAGCACAGTGTCGTCCTCTGCGTGCAGGATGAGCAGCGGGCAGGCCAGCACCTTCACACTGCGGGTGGGCGTCAGTATGGGGCTGCAGGAGCCTCTCCTGCCCCATTAACTCCCCTAACGTGACCCGAGGCCCCCACCTCCCCCTGCCTTTGAAGGCCACCTTTGGTGCTCAGGGTTGCTGATGGGTGGGTGCTCACCCCAGGACTGAGCACCTGTAATAATAATAATAACCCAAAACACCATTCAGGGATGCTCTCAACCCACAGGCCATGCATTTTTGGCAAAGGTGTCCGTGAAAGCCAAGCCAAGAGGACCCCAACCATGGTGCTCATCTCCAACACCATGGTGCCATCTGGGTAGCATTCAAGCACATCATGCTCAAATAAATAAAACGAGTGGTGCTACACAGGCTGCCCAGGGAGGTGGTGGAGTCACTGTCCCTGGAGGGGTGCAGGAGCTGTGGAGATGTAGCACTAAGAGACATGGTCAGTGGGCATGGTGGGGATGGGCTGAGGTTGGGGATCTCAGAGGTCTTCTCCAACCTGAATGATTCTATGACCAGATGGTGGGCTTGGCTTGATAGCAATGTTAGTACCTGATCTTAGACAAATAAAAGCCGCTTTTGAAGCATGACTAAGCTGAGCAAATACAACTGGGAGCACAGCATGGTGTGGAACACCCCACCCAGCTCCTGCTGTCCCCGTGCCCTCAGCCCAACCCACTGGGCACTCACTTCTCATCATTGCGGAAGAACATGTTGCCCCGAGCCATGGAGTCCAAGATGAGGTACTCGAAACCCGGGAACTGCCGATAAATCTGCACAGGGAGAGAGCAGGGCACTCGCTGAGTTGCTGCCGGGGGGACGTGGTGCCACAGGGCGGGGACCAGTGCTCACCTTAGTGATGGGGACGTGGGCGGCCGCGTCGCGGATGCTGGTGTAGGGGGACTCGAGCACGACAGCGTCCACCTGCACCCCTGGGAGCAGCATGGGGCAGGAGTCAGATGGGACATCCCCGTCCCCAGAAGGAGGATGGGGACAGACCCTTGTCCCCACTTGATACTCGAGGAGAGTGATGCAGCCCCCCCCAAAGCCTGGTGCCCAAAATGCGGTGTTACCTCGCTCCTCCTGCAGCTTTCTGGCCGCATTCGTTGCGATCCTACAACAAAGGAAGTGGTAATAAGGGGAGGAGCCCTACAGCATGCCCCCCACCTAGCCCCACACCTACCCCGTCCCCAAGGAGTGTCCCCAGAAGATGATGGAGCTGTTCCCGCTGCGCGCTTTGGCCCAGTCGTACAGCGCCAGGACGTCGGTGGTGAAGCCGCTCTCTGAGGGCTGCCCACTGGAATCACCATAGCCTGCGGGGACACGTTCCCACGTCACCACCCAGAGGGGATGGTCCCCAGGGTGAGGGGCGGGGGGTGGCCGTACCTCTGTAGTCCAGAGCCAGGATGTGAAAGCCGGCAGCCCCCATCAGCTGGTGGACGTGGCACAGCGTTCATTAAGGTGTCCCCATGTCACCTCCCACGCGCCAGGCAGGTCCCGGCCCTCACTTACCTTCATGAACTGGATCCGGTGGCTTGCAGCCCTGGTGGGGAAAGAGAGGATGAAGCAAGGATAAAGCTCAGGGCGCCTTCCCCCTCTACCAGGATGGGGCCAGCTGGGGGACATTGTCCCCACTGGGGTCATGTTGGATGAGGGACAGTTCTACACCTCTGGGAGCAAAAGAGGAGCACCCAGCTATCACCTGGGACAACATCACTGTTTGCCCATCAAGTCGGGCAGCCCGTGGGTACTTGCCTGGTGCCCCCGTTACCATGCAGGTAGATGATGATGGGGTGAGCATCGGCCAGAGCCTCCTCGAACCAGCGCTGATCCCGACCTCGCGCCTCAGTCCCACTGCTGCCCGGCACCATGTGCCTGCGGGGACGGACACGGCTTGTCCCCAACCCACAGCCACCGAAGGGAGGACAAGGAGCTCGGCCACGCTGCTCACCAGATGCCGACGGTGACACCCGGCTCGGTGGGCAGGTAGAGGCTGATGGTGTTGTTCAGCAGCAGCGCCGGCTGCCCCAGGTCCACGAAGAAGGGGAACGCTACTGCGGGACACGGCACGACCCAGGATTGGATGAGATGATCCCAAGTGGTCCCTTCCAACCTCAACCGCGCTGTGACTCCGTGACCCCTCTAAGCCAGCTGCTTCGGTGCATCTCTCAGTTGTTTTGTTGGGTTTTTTTTGGACATCATTCACCCCAAAGACCAACCCCATGGGAGCACGGCCCTTGGCCACCTCCTGCCACAGGGATGCGTTGTATGCCCAGATGTGTTGCAACATCTGGCGACACACGGGGTCACTTTCAAAACACAGGGTGCCCAAGGGAGAGCTGCTGTGAGCTCTGCAAGCATACCACCCCTATTTTAGGACCCCCCCCAAGCCTCCACCCCCCAAAACAAAAGGCAGCGCCCCAAAAAATCAGCACTCTGTGCCACCACTTAGGGCGAGCTCTTGGTGCTGCGGCACTCACTGAAGTTCAAGAAGACGAATTTGGTGAGGACGACGGGGAAGAGGCGGACGAGGAAGGGCACGGAGACGTAGATGAGGAGCAGCTGCAGGAGGACGGTGTGCAGCCGGGGGCACCAGCCCAGCCAGCCCCTGTGGGACACAGCACCGTCAGCATGGCCCCTTTGGACCCAAGTGTTTGTCCCACCCAAGACCAGGGCCTGATGTTGGGTTTGTCCTCCCAAGACCAGGGCCTCATCTTGGGTTTGTTTTCTCTATTGCTGATTTATGGCTGTGCTCCCTCAAAGTTTGGCTTTGGGGATGGAGCAGAGCCCTTGGAGCTGTGATTCAGCTTCACCGGAGGCCACCACCCGGACACGAGTGGGCAGGAAGGGCAGGGCACATGCCAAGTGAGCCACCAACGCTGTGACAACACCCGGAGCCCAGAGGTGACAGAAGTGTCCCAAAGCTGGGGACAAAGAAGGAGCTGGGAAAGGGCTCGGGGAGCCCCAGTGCTGCAGACGAACAATACAAAGAACGGATGAGGGATGCCATCAGCACGGGGGTGATGCTCCAACAGCATCCTCATCTCACCCCAAAGCACTGGGGGCACATCCACACCATCCATAGCTGCAGCAGTTTTGAAACGAGCACCCAAGAGGGATGGAAAAGCCAAACTCTGCAGCTTCCAGGCATCACAGTGCCCTGTGCAGGGCGATGGGGCAACCAGCAGGGATTTGGGGCAGAGGTGTCTGTGTGCGTCCAAGCAGAGCTCAGTGCCTGACTGGCATTGTGGGGCTGTGCTAGGGCGGATTTAGCACCACGGCCTCAGGCAGTGCTGCAGGAAAGGGCTGCAAAGGGCAGCTGGAGGCAGCCCATGGGCAATGGAGGGTGCAGAACACTGCGTGCTGCACCTACGGGCCTTGCCATCGTCAGGGCTAATTACTGGGTGCTGCACCCCGTCACCAAGTGCAGGGGCGAGCGCTCACACCCTGCTTGCACAACATCCCACAGGTGGGGCAGGTAGGGCCAGGGAGGTGGGCAGCGCGCAGAGCGGTGGCACAGCCACGGCAAAGGGACATGGTGTGCGGAGGGGTGACAAGGGGACACGGTGTGGGGTCAGGGCAACGTGACACGGGGACACGGCCACGGCATGGAGCTTGGCCAAAGAAAAGCGATGATGGAGGTCAGGGGCGCACGGCTACGAGGGCTGGGGAACACGAAGCCGCAGAGATCGGGGACACACGGCCACAGCGGGGTGCCTCCGCCATAGGGGCACGCGTGGCCACGTGCCCGCGGCACATGGGACATAGGGTTACAGCACAGGGCACGGCGGCGCTGCCTGGCACGAGGCAACCCCGAGGCGGACTCCCGAGGGGACCGGGGACCAGAGCCGGGTACTCACCGCCGGGGTCGGTCCGTGCTCCTGCCCGCCGCCCGCTCGCTGCCATCGCTGTCCCCGTGCCCCGCAAACTCCGCGCCGGCGCGCCGCCGCATCGCGCCTTCCGACTGCCGCTCCGCCGCTAGGCCACGCCTCCGCCGCTAAGCCACGCCCCTCCCGGCTCAGCCCTCCACTCACAGCCTCGCTCCTCCCCGAGGCCACGCCCACTTCCCGAAGGACACGCCCACCAACCTACGGGCCCGCCCACGTGCGGCGCCCCGGGGCAGAGGCGG
>NC_034414.1:59350145-59445232 GCF_002078875.1 Numida meleagris | reverse complement strand
TCGAAGGGGGGTTAATATAAATAATAAATTAATTAAAAATGATAAAAGCCAACCGAAGCAAAATAATAATAATAATGAATAATAAATAATAAAAATAAAAAATAATAAAAGATTAAAAAAAAAAATAGATGAGAGCCGAGAGACGGAGCCGGGGCTGCGCAGCAGCGTGCCCAGGAATGCGCTGGGTCGGACGGAGGATGGCAGCACCGAGCTGCAGGCGGACGCCTATCGCCATTGTTTTTGTACAAGAATAAAGCAGAAATCCATCCAAGTTTGGTCTTATTCCACCCCCGACCTCTTTCCGACCCGGCTGTAGGGCTCCCCTCGGCTGTTATCCCGTTGCTCTAAGCCCCTCTTGCTCATGTTTTGCTGCTGTTTGCATAGGTTTGCTGCTTTAACACGCTGCTGTAATTCACCGGAGGGGGCCGTGGGGTTTTACCCCTTGCAGCAGCAATCAGCCCCGAAGCAAAACAGCGAGCAGCCGTGCGGAGGAGTGGGGCACAAAGCAGCGTGGGGCAGTGGGGCCAGGAGGGGGTTTTTGGTGGTTCTCCTGCCCAGCAATGGGGCCGCACACCACTGGCACAGCCACGCACAAGGCCCGGCCCCATTCCTGCTCAGCAGGCCTGGCTTTGCCCAGATTGCCGTTCTCTCCCGTCTGCGTCACGTGTGATGGCGTCGGCGAGCGGCGGTTTCCTTCCTGCGAGCTCACGTTGCAGGCCCAGGGCTCTGCTGGCAGCTGTGAGGGCGCTCAGAAGTAAAAGCTGTGCAAGGACGGCTTCATCCTGCAGGGAAAAGGGGAGTGCGTTGGGATGGCTCTGCCAGCAGCCGGCCCTAAAAGGGAGTGGGGAATTTGTGAGCATCGGTATTGGCGGGCCCATGAGGTGGGCAGGGAGATGGGGACGCAGGGACGTGAGGACACGGGGACATGGGGATGTGGAATGTGGGGACATGGGATGTGGGGACATGGGGATGTGGGGACATGGGGCTATGGGGACATAGGGAGATGAGGATTTGGGGATAGTGGGAAAGGGGGAATATGGGGATGTGAGGAAGTAGGGATGTGAGACAAGTGGGCACAGGGACATGAGAACATGAGGATTTTGCGACATGGGGACGTGGAGACATGGTGACGCGGTGACACGAGGACGTGGGGACACGAGGACATGGGGACACAGGAACATGGGGACTTGAGAATGTAGGGACACTGGGAGGTGGGCACTTGAGGACATGGAAAAGTGGGGATATGAGGATGTGGGAATGCAGGGATGTGAGACGTAGGGACACAGGAACATGGGTACACGGGGACGTTGGGGACATGGGGCTGTGTGGACATGGACGTGGGGATATAGGCACACAGGGACATGGGGATATGGGCACATGGGGACCTGGGGATGCCATGCATTCTGCCCATCCCTGCTGCCCACCCAGCCGCACGCACGCGGCTTTGTTTGGTGGAGGCGGTGATTTTGGGGCAGCGCCGTGGATTAGCACAGCATGGTGGGGAGGGGTGCGGGGGATAAAGGTCCTGGCACTCGCCGGGCTCCAACAAAACAAAGCAGCAGATGGTTCCAGCTCCGCATAATGCGCGGTGAAAAAAAAAAAAGGGTTTGAACCGGGGATGAAACAGCAAATGGGGAAAGGGAGGGAGAAAGAAAAGAAAAAGAAAGCAAAAGAAAAAAAAAACCCTCGGCAAGTGTCAGAGCAGAAGAAAGCTGCGGAGAAAAATGGCAAATGTTACAAAACAGACCCAGAAGCCCACCCCCGGCACAAAGCCCTCTCGCTGACATCTGTCCCCAGCAGCCCCTGTCCCCATCGCTGTCACCTTTAGCCTTGCTCGGGGCTGCAGGGCCATGACCCCAGTGGGCAGCACGCGCTGGGGACTGCGGGGACAGGAGGCGGTGACACTGCATGGGGACCAGGGCTGCTCCCGGTGCTGCAGCGGGCTCTGTCCCCGTTGCAATCAGTGGGGCAGGGTTGGCCATCCCGCAGGATTTTGTGGGTTTGAAGCTCTTCTTTCCTAAATATATTGAGATGGGCTTCAGATTCAACCTAAAACAGAGCTCAGAGGGTTCCCTGAGAGTTTTTGCAGAAAGAAGAGAAACAGGAGCCCACAGCTGTGGGAGAGCAGGTTGCAGCGTGAGCTCAGCCCCATATGGGCCAGCAGAGGACTCACAGGCCACAGCCCGGCCAAGGTGGGCTCCAGCTCCAACGAGGGCTGGGAAGGTTTAATAGGGCGCTGCTTTTTGGGGGTGCCCGTAGGCGCTGTGACCCGCAGCACAGGGATGCACGGGAGAAAGCCAACCCTGGGTGCCAGGGAGCCGACGTGCCCCTAGGCTGGAGACAGTGGGCTGACGTGGCTGGTGCCAGCTGGTGTGGCACCGATGCTTGGGATAAGGGGGAGCTGCCCCCCGGCGTGGTGATGCCACCTCGGGGACAGAGGGACCACGGGGACCACGGGGACCCCGAGCTGGGATGCAACGCAGTAAGGCCCCGCGGTGATTCCACCTTGGGGTGCAGGACAGAGGGGGCCACGGGGACCCCAAACCGACACACGGCACCACGGTGATGCCACCCACACGGGCGCGTCGGGGACACCGCGTGGGGCTCCGGACCGCCGCAGCCGCTCGGGTCCGGCCCTCCCCCGGCTCACAAAGATCAGCCGGGCTCCTCCGGGGGATCAGCCCCGAGGAACGGGCCCCCCGGGGCCGCCCCCGCGCCGCGGCCCAATAAACGCGGCCGCATTTGAACGGGGCACCGCCTCCGGTAGCCACGCTCCGTTCCGTACAGCCCCGTTCCGCTCCGCTCCGCCGCGCCCGCAGACACCGGCACGGCGCCGGGTGAGCACGGGGAGCACCGGGGGGCGGTGGGGTGGGGGGGTGTGGGGGGTCGAGCTCCTTCGGTTCGCCCACCGGGGCCGCTCCCATCGTTCCGGGCGGGCTGAAGGACGTAGCGAGCTGCCGGCGGGGGGCTGGGTTGGTGACAGCGCTCCGTTTGTCATTGGTGAAGTCCCCCGCAGTCGCGACGGCAGCTGGTGGGTGAGCACGGGGCTGGGGGTGAGAGCCTAAAGCAGAGCTCCTTAGGGTCAGCCGGAGCGAGGAGCTGGGGTAAGGCTCTATTGTTTTGGTGCGTGTTGCGTTGGGATGATGCGTTGGTGTTGGAGCATCTTCTGTATCTCCGCCGTGGGGGTGCCGGTGTGTGGCACCGTGATTCAGCACCGGGTCGGCTCCTCGGGGCTCCGTCCCCGCGGCTCGGCGCAGCGCGGGGCACCGCTCAGGTGCTGGACCCAAGGTCCTCGTGGGTCCCTTCCAGCTGGGGGTGGTCTGCAATTCTATGATTCCCGGAGTTTGGATTTTGGATGGCCCTGTGTGCAGCCAGGAATCGCCCCTAATGTCCTTATGGGTCCATTCCAGTTCGGGGTTTCCCATCATTTGATGATGATAAGGTTGGGATTTTGGGTTGCCCTGTGTGCTACCAGGAGCTGGACCCCACGATCCTTATGGGTTCCATCCAGCTCTCAATATTCCATGACTCTTTGACCCTTGGCTCTGCGCGCTTGGTGCCCGCGCTCTGGGTCTCATCCCAACGGGGGCTCCCCAAGATGTGGGGCACAGCCCCATCGCAGTTTGCAGAGCCCCAGCAGATGGGAGCATTGTTTTTCCTTATTGACGCGAGGCCGCTTGTTGAAAGGACCCATTACCATGCAAATCCCGAGGTGCCGTGAATATTCAAACCCCCGTGCTGCTTTGAAGCTCTTTACATAAATTTATAGCGCTTTATTTGTCATTGCTATCTGCGGGCTGGTTAACAGCATCCCCCCGTTCTGCCCACTTTGGTGGGGTTGGCTGTGTTTTGGGGGCAAGAGGTGGCACCGAGGGGCTGTGGAAATCATTGTGGTGCTCGATGGGGTGGAGGAAGCGCCAGCTGTAGGGTTGGCTTTGGGGTGAGCCTTGGAGAGCCGGGTGCGCTGCGGTCATTGGCTGATGGTTGGGTGCTGTGTTGTCCTTCTGGGTTTGGTTTTTTTTTTTTTGGTGATGTTTTTTCTCTTTCTCGTTGACTTTTTTTCCATTGGCTTTTTGGCATTGTCCAGTCAAGGAGAGAGTGGGACCTGGAATGGGCTAGGCTCAGAAATCACCCCAAAAGTGGCAAAATAGGGGTCTATGGCGTGAGCAGGGAATGATGTCAGCTCAGCCCCAGCTGTGCTGGGTGAGATGGTTCGTTAGGGAAAGGAGATAATGAGCTCAATGAGACAGCTCCAGCGCTGACCTTCCAGAAGAGCTCCAGGGTCTCATATCAGTGGCACCTTGGAACAAAAAATGCTGTGCCAGTGCCTGGGTCCCAGCCTTGCTCAGCACAAGGTGACATTGGCCGTGTCCTGCAGCTGCTGATGTTCTGGCCACGGCCATGTGATGGAGCTCCAATGAGTGGCTGTGCGCTGCTAAATTCCAGGGCTTGGTTGGGTCGTGGCAATAGTTTGGTTTGGGTGCACACAAATGGCATCAGCAATGTAGCCTGAGGGGGGGATGTGGGCAGAGATCACTGGAACAGCACCGGGAGAAGCTCCTTCCTTCCACTCCGTGCTTTGATAAGCAGGTGCTGTGCCAACTGCAGTGTGCCATCGATGGATCGTGCCAAGTGCGGCTCCAAGGCTAAAGCTTGGAGGCTGGGTTCTAAATGACCACGCTGGCCTGTATTGTTGGGGTTAAGCTGAGCTGGGAATGGCATTGTCAGCCTCTGTGCTGTGCATGAGGGCTGTCTGGCTTCCTTGAAGGGGGTGGGTGCAAAGGGAGGAGAGAAATGCTGGGGGAATTCCTTATCTCACCATCCCAAGTGCCTTGCTGCCAAAGGCTTGCCATAGGAACGGCAGAAATAACAACGATAACAATAATAAAGTGCCGTTTTCCTAAATCTGCCCGCTCCACCGAAGTCTCTCATTTCGGAGGACTTAACGAACCCAAACAAAGCGACCCCATTGGAGCTGAGCCATTTTCCAAGGGGAAGGGGGGGGGGGGGGGTGTGGAAATGGGGCAGCCCAGCCCAGCTGCTCCCCGCCACCCCCTTCAATCCCACCACTCCCAACACCTCAGCTGCTGCCCCATCTGGAGCCGAGGCGAAAGGCTGCGGGCTCTCAGCCGGGCTTTGTGCTCCCATTCCCCCCTCCATGCCCCCAGCCGGCAGCTGGGGCTCGGCCGCGCTGCGCTGACCCCATTATCCTGCCGGCAGCGGGATGGCTGCGCCGGTGCCTCCCAGCCCGGCGGTAGGAGGAAGGCGTGGGGTTGGGTCGGATCCTTCTCCCCGAAGCACTGCTGAATAATTCAGGCATCTTGGGTCACCTTGCACGGCAGCTGCCTAAGATGGAGGTTGTGCGGGATGCGTGCGGGATTGCCGCGGTGGCTGCCTGCAGGTAGGAAGGAGGAGGGTATGCTGTGCCTTATGCCCTCCTTTGTTCATTTTTTTTAGGCTGGGAAACCTTAAATCCCCCTCACCTTGGCTGCATGGGGATGTCCATGTCTCTCTCTGTGTTTATAGCCCGGCGCGCTCTGGCTGTCTCCCCGTGTCGTGCTGCTCCGTGGCATTGTGGGTTCGTTCCTTGCTGGATTTGTGGGCTTCCATTCCTCCTCCCCCAGCACCCCTGGGATCACTGGGGTCGGTTTAGCAGTGGGGGGGCTCAGTGACCCCAGTACTTGGGGATGCACTGGGAGGTAGCGCTTAGCTCCGTGCACTGCCCAGCTGGGGGAACTGGTTTGGAGGGTGAGGATGTGGAGTCAGGGAAGGTCTGTGGGGGACAGGAGGTGCCCGAACCCGAAGGTACGAGGCTCAGAAGTGCCTGGGAAGATCCTGGGGCCGGAGGCACCTATCCTGTGGGTGCTCTGAGAGCACTGGGGCTGCCATGCAGGCCGTGGGGCTGGTGCCCAATGCGTGCTGAGCCCTGAGTGCAGGTGGGAAACGGGATTGCTGGGTGAGAAGCAAGGAACCAGTTTGCTGCCTTCCCTCTGCTTGCAGCCTTTTGGGATTTCAGGTGCTGACTCCTCCTCTGCACCCCAGGTTGGATGCAGATGCACTGTGGCTTGTGCATCAAGGACTGGGCTGCTCTGTCTGTCCTGTGGGTTTCTGAATTTCTGGGGTCCCTGAAGTCTGCTGTGTGGGAAGGGGATGGTGCTGGGGGATGGAATTGGGCTGCACCCCAGGTACAGCCCTATACCGTGCTCCTGGGCTGCTGGCATGTCCCTGCGTTGTGTTGTGGCATCGGTTCTGCAGCTGATCTCCTGAGCCAGGAGGGAAACCCCGCAGCCAGAATCAAAGGATGCCAGCCAAATCCTCTGCTTGGACAGGAAATTTCACTCCCCACTCCCTTTCCCAAAATAAATCCCTGGGGGCCGGGATGCTCCACATTCCAGCTCCCAGCACTGCTACCTCATGCCCAGTGCCAAGTGCTCTGGGCAGGGTTTGACCTCAGGTCCCTGCAGCACAGTGTTGTGACATGGGTCACTGCCCTGTCCAGCGTGGCCGTGTTCCCTGAGCACATGCCAATAGCAGGAGAAGTGCTGCTTTGGGGTGTGTGCTGCGCTCCTGTGTACAATGAGAGCTATGTGCAGAGGAAAGCTCTTGACTGGGTGATGGCAGCCCCCGTGGATTTTTGGGGTGCAGCCCCCAGTACAGTGGCCATGCATACCTGCAAGTCACCCAGCAAGGTGCAAAGTCCCCAGATCCTTACTCTGTTTTCCCACTGAGCCTTTGCAGTATGTTGCTCGCAGCTTCACCCAGGAGGCTGCAGGGCTGGCAGAGCACTGGGGTGGCTTAATGCAAGCAAACACAGATGCAAATGGTATGCACCATGGAGCAAAGCTGCCTCTGTATCAGCCCTGGGGGTTTTCTTTGTGCTGTGCCGTGGGAATCCTCACCTCCGTGTTTCTCCCCGCAGGTGAGCGTGGCAGGCTATGGGATGGATGAAGCTGAGCAGGACCAGTATGAAGCCCGCCTCAAGGAGCTCTTTGACAGCTTTGACAGCACGGGCACGGGGTCGCTGGGGCAGGAGGAGCTCACCGACCTGTGCCATGTGCTGCACCTGGAGGAGGTGGCCCCAGCGCTGCAGCAGACCCTGCTCCAGGGCAACCTCCTAGGCAGGGTAAGGTTGGGGCTGGGGTTGTGTTGCTGTGTAGATGTGGTCCCTGCTGTGCACATGGTAATAACATGTTTCATAGAGTCATGGAATGGTTGGGTTGGAAGGGACCTCAAAGGCCCCCACCTTTGCCATGGGCTGGGTGCCCCCCCACCCCAGTTCAGGCTGCCTATGGCCCTTTCCATGGCCTCGGGCACCCCCAGGGATGAGGCACCCACAGCTTCTTGCTTTGGTCACTGGGCTGTGAGCAGCCCAGCTCCAGCCATGAGTTTGCACTGCTGCATCACGTGGGGATTGCGTGGGTATGGGACAGCCTCCGGAAGGTGAGCGACAGTGGGAGGGGGGAAACTGCTAACTGCGATGTTTTTCCCCAAACGGAGCAAATTACACTGAATTTCTCCCCACCAAAACTCTCCAGTGCCATCCCTTCATGCTCAGCATTGCTCATGCTGTCTCCAGTCTTAACCACCTCCCTGGGTGCTTGGGGGGGGCGTTGAGGTCAAAAAGCCAGGGCTTGAGCTTCTCATTTCAAAGAACCGCAGAACAGTTGGGTTGGAAGAGACCTTCAAGCCCACTCAGTTCCGACCCACTGCCGTGGGCGACTTAAGCTGCTATGGACAGCAGCTGTGGTGGGAGTGCATGCCACCACGTTGAGAACGTCGTCAGACTCCGCGGTGGCCGCCTGAGCTGCCTCCATCCGTATTTCCTGGTGTCCCCGTGCAGCTGTTGGTAGGAAATGGCTCCTTCCTCCTTTGGGGCCGTGGCGTCCTGCTGGCCTGCAGATCCCCCGGCTGTGCTGTGCTTTGCAAATCGGCTTTGCGCTGTGGTTGTGCCCTTATAGGTGGAAGCGTCAGGGTGTTGAGCCCCTGCTGAGAGCACCCAAGTATGGGGCGTGCTCACCCCATCCCTTCTACAAGCTGCGTTCCTGTTCTATTTTCTGCTGGGGAGATCTGCACCTGCCCGTGGGCACGCTGCTTTGTTCCTGGGCTTTATTTCGTGGGGGAGGCTCCGGGGGAGAGTTTTGTCTGCAGAGCAGCAGGGAGCTGGCGTGGCCACGTGCTGCCTTTTGTGCTGGGGCTGAATGCTTGGGGCCGGGGGGAGCATCCCCACATCTCGGCACCAAGGAGGTGCACGTGCTGCCACTGGCTTTGTGCGGGCTGCTGGGGATTATCGCCGCAGTCCAGTGAGGCCGTGCAAATCCTCACAGCACTGCTGGACCATCCCCAGTTCCTCTTCTCACGCCATTCCGCAATGCTTGCAGCAATTCCTGGCATTCCTGGGCACGCTGCCTGCTCGCCCCTTGCACCGCATCAGCAAGCAGCTAACAACGGAGCGGCATTGCGGGGTCAGCATGGCGGCAGGGATGTGAGTTGTAGGATCATTCAAGTTAGAAAAGACCTCCAAGATCCCCAAGTCTGACCCCAGCTCATCCCCACCATCTCCCTAAGTGCCACATCTCCACATTTCTTGAATCGTGGGGATGGGGCGCGTTGGGCACCTCCATGGAGCTGTCCTTGGTGGCTGTCCCTTCTCAGCCCAACATGGCCCTTTCCAAGCCTTGACGGTGCTGACCCCAGCCCTATCCCAGCAGGGCACACACATGCTGCCATTGTCACCCAGCATGGCTGGGACAGGCGGTCCTGCAGCTCCAGGTCCCGAAATACCCTGCATTCAGCCAAGCGTGTCAAAAAGAGCATTAAACTTTAAATGCCCTGCTGGCGTTTTGCTGCTGCGGGCGTTCTGCTTTACACTTGTACAGGCTTTGGCAGGGCTGGCTCGTGGCTGAGGCTGCTTTGGGAGAGCTTTGTCCAGTGGTGATGTCACTGGTGCCTGCTGCTTGTCATTGGAGGAGGGTGGTGCTGGGAGCAGTGGCAAAGCCTCACTTTCTTTAGCATGAGCTATTTTGGAGCTTGTGGCATTGCTGTCCCATGGGTTTCCCTGCCTGGCTTGTGCTTGAGCACAGCACTAATTCTAGCAGCTGCAGTTTTCTAGGCCTTTGTGCATCCCTCCAGCACCCAAGGTCGGATGCGTGGCGCAAGCAGACGCTGCTTTTCCTGGCTTGCTGGCTGCTGGGATTTGCTTGATGTTTTCCAGCAGGTCGAACAGGAAGGGAAATACCCCGCAGCTCTCATGGTGCATCCATCCCAAAGCCCGGTGCTGCTGCCCCAAAGGCACTCGGGCTCTCTGCAGGGCTGTTGGTGCATCCTTATGCCAGAGCCTTCTGTCCCTTGGCTGTGCAGGAGCATAGTGTTCAAGAAATATGTAGATATAGCACTTGGGGACATGGCCAGTGGGCAGTATTGGTGGTAGGTGTGTGGTTAGACTAGATGCTCTTACAGATCTCTTCCAACCTTAATGATTCAATGATTAAGGGACACCTGTGAGCGTGCCTCTTGTCTCTGCACTGCCCATTTGCATTTGAAATCCAGGAGCACTGAAGGATTCCCAAGCTTGGCCTCGCAGCCTAATCTTCCACGAGCGCCTTTGGCTGTGGTCACGGTAAAATTGGAGCCATCTGCCCACGTGCAGCTGCGGCCCCATCCTCCTTCCCCTCCCCTCCTGCTCCCCCCTGCCCCTGGTTCAGCTCCACCACTTGTCCCATTTGCACGAGTGACACCAAGTGACTCCTATTAATTTTTCCTTGCTGCTGCCAGGTCCCAGCCAGGCCCTGTGCCTGACCAAGGGGTGGCTCTGCCTGCTGTCCCCAAGCAGATCTTATGGGGGGAGATCGTGTTATTCCAGCTCTCATCTTTTATTCATGCTCCTTCAGTCTAAATGTCAAGTTTTTTAGCGGGCAGATTCTCCTATCTCTTCAAACTGTCCTTGTGAAACATGCTGGCGTTGTGAAACGAATGGCAGCAATTAGTATTCAGATGTAGGCATCCCTGACGAGGTTCTTTGCGTGCGTTTCTGTTGAATTACTCTGAGTGTCCAGGAAGGCGGCAGCAATGGGCACAGGGACACGTGGTAGAGTCCCCGTCCCTGGAGGTGTCCAAAAATGTGCACCAAGGGACATGGTCAGTGGGCATGGGGGGTGGGCTGGGGATCTTGGAGGTCTTTTCCAACCAGAACGATTCTGTGATTGACACTTGAGCCTTGCTGCTTGGCCATTCCCCAACAGCATTAAAATCTGCTCTGACTGCAGCTCCGCATTCACAGCACTCAGATCTGCCAGCAATAGCAGCCTCTGTTTCTCTAAACATAAAGCCCCTCGTTCAAGGCTGAAAATTCTCCAAAGATTTCTTCAGCCCAAACAGACAGCCACGGCAGCCGGCTCTGCCTCACCCCTGAGCCCAGCTGTCCCCAGCTTTCCATCTCGCTCTGACGGCGTCACCTGGTGCTAGCACATGGCTGGGATTGCTCACATTCCCCTGTGAGGCTGCAAAGGATGCTGCAGCTCCTCTGTGACTGAACCACAGAATGGTTTGAGTTGGGAGGGGCCTTTAAAGGCCACCTGGTTCAAATCCCTTGCCATGATCCTTCTGGGTCCCTTCCAACTTGGGGTGTTCTCTGTGGTCCTCTGGCTGCTGTGGTTGGGCTAGATGACCTTAGTGGTCTTTCCCACCCTTAAGGATTCTATGATTATTTCAGCTGGTTGCTTGATGGGGAAAAACCCACAAATGCATTCAAGTCATGGCTTTGGGTCGTTCTGTGCTAACACTAAGTGTTTGCATTGCTGATGGGTTATCAGCCCCATACTCAATTGTCTGCATCCGTTGATCTCCTCTTTTTTTTTTTTTCTTTCCCACAGGTCCACTTTGATCAGTTCAAAGAAGCACTTATCCTCATCTTGTCCAGAACACTGTCAAATGAAGAGCACTTCCAAGAACCAGGTAAGTGCTCCAATTACCTAAAATAGCTCTTGGGTAGCTCTCACAGAGGCATTTGGAAGAAAAACTGTTTCAGTGCTGAAATCATAGGATGGGTTGGGTTGGAAGGGACCTTAAAGCCCTTCAGTCCCAAGCTCAGAGATGTGTCCTCAGCTGGAGCCCACCTTGGCTCTTGTGAAGGTCATAAGGCAAGAGCTTGTCCTGCTGATGTGCTGCTGGAAATAGAAGTGCTGCTTCTGCACATTTCTGGTTTTATTTTGAAGTCCATCTTCTTCCTTGTGCCCCCAGGAGACCTGGGCAAATTGTTTCCTTTGGGAAGCATACCACCATATAGTAGATGGATGGTTGGACTGGATGATCTTGGAGGTCTTTTCCAACCTTGGTGATTCTCTGATTCTAAGGCAGTGTTTCTGACTGTCCTAAAGATGTTTCTGCCCAAGATGAGCCCTCTGATGAGCCAGGTTGGGGCTGGGTGGAGGAAGCTGAGGATACTGAGTCCTCACCATCCTTTGTTCTCCTTGCTTTGTTTCCGAATGCCTTTAAAATATGGATATTTTAGACCCCTGGCAGAAGATGAGGTGACAGCTCTGATGTGCTGGGAGCGGGGCTGAGCTCCAGCCAGAGCTGGGGGCTGAGGCTTGCTGCTGCACCCCTGTATGTAAATCCCAAATCCATAACACTGCCTGCGGGGCGTGAAAGCCCTGGAGGAGAAAACAGCTTGGGCTGGGGGAGAGGGGGCTTCAGGTTTGCTCTCGTGTCAGCTCTGCACATCGAGCATCCATATAACAGCCAGTCAGCAAGATGACAGCTCCCCTCCTACAGAGGCTGTAAAAAAGAAGGAAAAAAAAATGCAGGACTTGAGAGATGCAGTAGATGGTTTTCTTTATTTTCATTTTTTTTCCTCTCGTTTCTGAAGCTCTCCATGCTTCAAGGGTGATGGGTGCTGACAGCTCTCGCACCAGGCATCCCTTAGTGGGGCCGGAGGGAGCTTTGTTGGTGCCTCGGGAGGGTTTGGGTTGACTGCAATCCCCCCTAGCCCAATGGAGAGGAGCTGGGAGGCAGCCCTGGTGACCAGAACGAGCCCAACACCATGCATCTACTGGGGAATGAGGAGCGGAGGAGCTCTGGCTTTGTTTAAGTATAGACATATTAAAAAAAAAAATCTTCCAGAAATGGCTAAATTTGGGGTTATTAATGGGGAAACAACAAAAGCAGCCCCCAAGAGGAGCCCACCTTGGGGACGTGTCAGCATGGTGGTAATCAAAGGGCGTGTGCTGCAGGTAGGGAGCCCGGCGCAGGTGGGCCCCGCAGGCATTTGTTTTTAATGCGATGTGACAGGTTGGTTAATGCTGAAGTCTTTGCTTCTTTTAATTTAGATCAAACCTGAGATTGGGAGAACAAGCTGCTCTGTGCTGTCGGTGTCAAACTGTCAGCGAGCACGGAATGCCGGTGCTGCAGCCAGCCCCGGGCTGGGGAAAGATTGAGTTAGAGCTCTGCATCGTGTGATTGAAATGAAAATGTAATTGGGGAAGGCTGGGTTTTAAGGCTGCTTGCTGCTCTGTAAGGAAGTGGCAGCACTGGTGCTGTGGCTTCACAGAGGAAGGTGGCCATGGGTGGTGACCAGAGGGTTGGTGCCACTGCTCTGTCAGCAGGACAGCCCTGGGGCCATGGTGTCACCCATGGGCTGGGGACAGGGAACTGGAATGTCTGTGTGATGCAAAAGCAGCTCCTGCAGGAGAGATCAATGGGGTTTCCCCATTTTTCAAGAGGAGGAACAGGTGGGAGAGGTGCCGATCTGATTTGAGTTGATTTATTATTATTTTTCCTTGGCACAGCTCAGTTCCCTCTCTGAAGGGCACGCTGGCAGAAGGACGAGAGCTGGGGGCTGCGGGGACTGCTGCACCAAGGGTAGAGCTCCCTGCCAGCTGCTGTGCCCCTTGGGGATGCTGGGAACAGGGACCCAGCTGCAGAGCATCAGCGGCCAGGCCAGCTGCTGGGAAGTGACATGGCTTGGGGGGGAAGTGGGTGTGGGAAAAGCAGAAGAACACTTGGATGGGTCTTCAGTGAGTGACAACCGTGAATGAACTGCGGGGAAATGGGTGCGGGGTTGGGTTCCTGGGGGGATGCTGCTGCTGCTGCGGGACCACCAATGCTTTGTGCATGAGCCAGCTGCGTGCCTGCTCTGCAGAGGTTGTGCAGGGATAATAGAAGGGATTGAAGGGGAAAAAAAAAAAGAAAAAATCAATTATTTTTTTTTAAAAAGTCAGATCTGTGCATTAGCAGCCCGGATAGGGAGGGATTACCCGGGTGGGGCATGGGATTATGGGAGCACCCAGGACAAATTAAAGAGCAGCTTGATGTCAGCCCGGTTATGAGGGGCACTTGCTCGTTCTTCCCATGGAGACAACAGCATTGCCCTCCCAGCAGGGAGCTGGAGATGGATGACTTGCAGGAATCCTGCATGGTGGGGAAGGGTTGCTTGTAGGTTTGCAGAAGTCTGCAAGATGACTCACATGGGGTATAAAGGCATTGAGATGGAGGTGATTTGGGTACTGGCATCTTGATTTTTGGGCTGTGGGTCCCTGCCCCTCTCTGCCTCTGTCTCAGAGCCCAAAGCATGAAGCGAGGACGAGGAGTTCAGACAATACCTGGTATCTCCGTGGATTAGGATTTAGCCAATCCCATCTGTAATGCGATTTGCTGTCTGCAGTGGCCAGGAGGATTCCTGCCTTCCAAATCTTCAGCGGCGAAGAAATCAATTTTGCCTCTGTACCTCCAGATTTCAGGGCGACTGCCTTCCTCCTCCTCCTCCAAAAGAAAAATACCAACTCTTTTGTGTGCAGCTTTGTGATGCTGTGTCCAGGAGAACGCTGCTCCCTGTGCTGTGCGAGGAGGGCAGGATGAGTCCGGGGGCAGAGCGGGGTGGGAAATGACTTATCACGTGCAGAAAGGCAGAAAATCAAGTGGAAATCTCCAACCGTGGCGACGTGTAACCCCAGGGAGGGGAGGTTGGTGGGAGGGGGAGCTGGGGAATGGATGGCTTCTGTCTGCAGTGCTGAAATGGGGGCTTTGCTTGGCAGATGCAGCTGGACTGATTTCTTTAGGAGGGTTTTGGGCGGCTATGTCACAGGGCAGGGAGCTCAGGTGCTGGCCCGTGGGCTCTCGCAGCCTTCAGGGCACTCAGGGAGGGCAGGTTAAAAAAAAAAAAAAAGCCCCCAGTGCCTAATTAGGCGCCAGCTCTGATGTGTGCGTTTTACAGAGCCCATGGGTTGCTGAGGGCTATAGGAAGCAGGGAGTGCCTGGCCTTTTTTCTGCTCCTTGTTTTCTTTCTCCCTTTCCCAGTGGCTTGCTGATATGTGGCCAACAAGGCGGTGCTGAGCATCCCTCGCCATGGGTGTGGGTTTGGGGTTAAGAGCACAGGTCTGTCCTGTCTCTGAAGCATGGGTTGCTTCTGTAAAGCAGCGTTAAGAGAAGAGCAGTGGCTCCACAGATAGAATTTGGTGGTGGCTTGAGCTGCAAGCAGGGATGGGTCAGTGAGGGACACGGCTTGGTGGGCACGGGTGATGGGTTGGTGGTTGGCCTTGGTGATCTTAGTGGTCTTTTCCAATGTTAATGATTCTATGAGTGGACACGGTGGGGATGGGTTGGAGGTTGGACTTGGTGATCTCAGTACTCTTTTCCAATCTGACTGATTCTGTGGTTCTGTGATTCGGGGATGGGCTGCTCACGTTTGGTGGGCTCATGCATGGTGCTGGAGCACTGGGGGGTGTGAGCCAACTTTCTGCTCCCATCTCAGGCTGGGAAGGTCACCTGTCCCTCCTGGAGACATTTCCAGGCTTCAGAACTCTTCGTCAGAGAAGGAAAAATGAGCACACATTGCTCAGATCAAAGGGACCATAGGCAAAGTGGGGAGAGGCAGCTCAGCTGCTGGCCTCCAAATACTGGAAAAACAAAGAAACAACAAAAAGAAACCCTTTCATTTCCATTTTGCTGTTGAAAGGCTTGCAAAGCGAGCGGGCATAGAGGCACCTGTGTTTCCATGCATGTCTGGGTTTTGTAACTTGCTGCAGCCGTGGTTAAACGCAGCCAAGAAGCGTGATTTGTCTCCGCATTAGGAAACGCAGAAGAAAATTTAACGATAGCTTAATTATCGCCTAATTGCTTCTTTTCCCCTCCGTCTTCCCACGGACGGCTCGCACAGAGGTGCGCTTCCGTCTCAGCGGAGAACATTTATTTATCAGAAATAAAACAAAGCCCCCAAAGCCCTCTTCTGCAAGGAGAGAACAAACGGGTGAACGGGCAGCCACAACTATTAGCATTTCAGAGAGAGCTGCTCGATGGAGATTGTTCACCACCGGGCAGGCTTTCATAGGAGCGATAAGGTTCGCTTTTGTTCTCGGGCTCTCCCTTAATCAGCCTGCCTCGTTGCGATTTTTCTATCGGCACACTTCATCACGCAACTTTCATGTGCCAGTCCCAGCTGCAGCAAATCTCGTTAGAATGGCCTTGTTCAAACACGGGCGCCGGGTTTGTTCCCTAGAGCTGGAGTGTGGATGGATGGAGTGCGAGGCGGGAGGAATCAAAGGACTCCTCGCCCTGTGTATTTTATAATTCATTGCATAGCTAAGTCGCAGAATATTTTTTCCTCTAACAAGCTTGAAGCCTTCTTCCCGTATCTAAAGGAATATTATCCAAGGAGGCATTTGGGCAGGGGGGTTTGGAGACCCGCTGGCTGCATCCCAGTGACTGAACAGCTTCCCTGCTCCTTATTAGCACAGCGCTCTCGCAATTTGTTTTGTACCGGAGCTCTGTGCAAATAAAATTTTAAAAAGCTGCCACCTCGGTGTGCTGCAAGTAGCAAGAAACAAAGATGAGCGAGTCCTGGAGGGGGGTTCGACGGCGAGGTTAGCAAACACTGAGACAAAGCGTGGTGGAGAGCCTTTTCCCTAATTGAATCCCTGGTTAATTTGGTCCTCTGCTTAATTTGCCCCCCTGCTCCAGCTGTCAAATGACTTGTGCTGAAAATAGCCCGAAACGTGCTTGTTTATTTTTTTTTTTCCTGTTTTGATCCCTGTCTGCAAGTGCTGGGGGATAATTCAGTCCCTGAAGGCAGGAGGTTGCTGGGGGAAGCAGAGACAGGGAATGCGAGCAGGGCCGCAAAGCCCCCAGTAATTAGATGTCAGCTCCAGAGGGTTATTTGGAGGCTGCAGCTGGCAGTGTGCACGGGTCGGGACCTGCCCTGCATCAGCTGCTTGTTTCGGGCCCCTCAGGGCATGTTTGCATCCATACCTGCTCAGTTTTTTTCCACTCCTGTGGTGGTTTTCACACTTCTAATCCAGTCATGATTGAAAGGAAAGCAGCAGAGGTTGCCCAGGTGTCTGGGTGCTGTGGGTCTCTGGTCCTGCCCAAGCAGGATGTTATCCCTTCTTAAACTTGCCCATTGCTGCTAATGAAGATTAGTGCAGGGAGGAAAGGCCTAATTGGTGTTCTGATCTGAGGTGGAGCTGACAACGTGGATGGGTTTCCCCAGCACCTTAACTGGGGCAGGGAGGGCTGGGGTCACTGGGAGCGTTCTGGAACCATGGAGATGTGGCACTGGGTGATGTGGTGGGGTGGAGCGGGCTTGGGGATCTCAGAGGGCTTTCCCAACCTGAATGATTCTATGAACGGAAAGGTGAGAAAGGTATGGAGCCCACTGATCTCTGCAAGAGTGGTTGTTTTGTCAGTCGGGGCAATTCTAACCCGTTACCCACTCCCTTTGCCCCTCCGCCTTCGCAGATTGCTCCCCAGAAGCACAGCCCAAGTACATCAAAGGTGGGAAGCGCTACGGCCGCCGATCGCTGCCGGAGTTCCAGCAATCTGTGGAGGACTTCGCCGAGGTGACCGTCCTCGAGCCGCTGGGTGAGGAAGCGCGGCCTACACACATCGCGACCAGCGGCCGTGAGGAGGTGAGCAGGGCGGCTGCGGGACCGGGGTTTGCTGCTCCTCTCTTTCTTTGCAAGTCCCAGGAGGAGCTGGGCTGGCATGATGACATGGTGATGTGCACTACCCATGCTCCTGGCCAGCAATTCAGTGCTGGCTGTGAGCCGGCCTCTGCGGCTAACCTAATGTGGGCTGGGGGTAAGCAAGCAGAAGGAGCGTGTCCTCATCCATCAGCTCACCTGTGAAAATGCAGCCGTGGCCACGAACCACAGCACGGCTGGGTGGGAAGGACCCCAAACCAACCCACTGCTGTAGGCTGGGTGCCCCCCAGCTCAGGCTGCGCAGGGCCCATCCTCAGCCTTGAGCATCTCCAGGGATGGGCACCCACAGCTCCAGGCAGTGCCGGGGCCTCACCGCCCTCTGCATGAAGGATTTCCCCTCACATCTAACCCAAATCTCCCCTCTTTTGGTTGAAAGCATTTCCCGGCTGGATGGGAGGTCAGGCAGGGTGCGGATGGCAGCGCAGCTCGGCAGCAGGCTGCCACAGCGGCTTTTCCTTGGAGCTGGGCCTGCTCCAGCCTGCTGCGGGCCTGCCAGCCATTGTCCATTCAGCACTCAGTGCGTGGTTGGAGTTTTCCAGTGGGAGGGAGAAATGCAGCTGCTTTTCCCCTCCCCTTCCTGGCGTCACTTGCTCTCTCCGGGTTCTGCAGCTGCCCTCCACACAGGCATGCTTCTCCCTGCAAGAGGAAGGGAGACATTTCATAGAATCACCGAGGCTGGAAATGACCTCCAGGATCCCCGGCCCACCCCCACCATGCCCACTGCTCAGTGCCACATCTCCACGGTTCTCGGACACCTCAGGGATGGTGACCCTAACTCTGCCTGGACAGCTGTGCCAGTGCCTGCCTGCTCTTTCGGAGAAGTTTTTCCTAATCACTAATTCTGTGAAGCTTCACAGAAGCCGTGGGGATGCTCTTCCATCTCCTGGTGCTGCCCTGACCTGGAAATGGGTGCGAATCCACCCACGCCCTCCAGGGAAGCGATGCCCTCGATAGAGGCCACTCTAATTTTATTCCTCTGTTTCAGCTGTTGAGTAGGTGTAGAGGGCTAGCCCATTAACAAGGTCAGCCAATTAACTAAATTGGTACATAACAGCCAACAGGGAGCACAGACTCTTGGCGCTGCCTCTCGTTGTGCTTCTTTGGATGGATGGAGTGGTAATTCCCTTGCAACTTGAGCCAAAAAAAAGGATAAATGTGTGAAATCCCTGCTTCTCCTCTTTATCGGCGCTATTATCTTATCTCAAAAGATGATTCTCCTGTTATACATAGGATCTGGTTGTTTGCAGGCATCGGCCTGGGGCTGAAACGCTGGCTGGTGTCAGTGCTTGAGTAGTCCCCAATATTTTGGGGCCCATCCCACCCAGCAGTTCTTTCCTGCTGTGTGCATGAACTCGCTGCTGACTGCTCTGTGAGTTTGTCTCCAGCTTGGGGTGTTTTGCCAGCCTGAGAACTGGGGCAGTGTGGCTTAATTGGTGCTCGCTTTCAAGCGGTGCCAATTAGAAGGGCTCAGGCTCTGTCTGTGCAGCTTCCTTCCCTCTCAGCCTCTCATCTCGTGTTGACAGAGCCGAGGAGGGCCGGTCTGTAGGGATCAGCTGCCCGGGGCAGCTCTGCCACATCCATCCCTGGTGACTTTCTGGGAACCACTGGACCAAACCCAGAGCAATCGGGGCTGCATTCAGCACTGTCATCAGGCTGTGTGCTAATGGGTAATGAGAAATGAGTGGCTCTGGCAGCTTTAGGATGCGGTGCTGCCGGAGATGCAACTGTGAAAGCCCCTGGAAATGCAGCATGAAAGCTTGCAGTGGTTGAAGCTTCTCATCTCCACCCTCAGTTGTCATCTGGGAATGCTTCTCAAAAGAGCGGTGCTGCACTGGCACAGCTGCCCAAGGAGTGGTGAGGTCACTGTCCCTGGGGGTGTTCCAGAGCTGTGGCACTGAGGGATGTGGGCATGGTGGGGTGGGGTTGGGCTTGGGCATCTCAGAGGTCTTTTCCAGCCTGAGTGATTCTATGATCCTAAAATCTTGGTGCGAGTGATGGATTTTGTTGGGCTTTCAAGCTGGTGGTGGCTTGGAGCTGGCCAAGGACGCTTGGGAAACGCTGGCCTTGCTTTAGTTTGCTTTTTGCCTGGAGTGATGGTGCAGAGTTGGGGTGAGGCAGGTTCTGTGTCTGCGGGGTCTGAGCTGGTGGGTCTCCAGCATCGTATCCCCAGGTATGTGGTCAAAGGTGCCCCATCCCCAGGCTGTGCTGACTTCCAAACCTCAGCACCAGGCATCTGTCGTCTCCCCCTGCCCAGCTGCTGGGCTCTGCTCTGGGAAAGGTCCCTCCTTCATTGCAGGAGACAGAAGCTCATAGAAACCAAAGGGATGGGACTGGGGCGTGACAGCAGTGCCTGCCCCATCTGTTCCCCAGACATCTGTGTGTTTGCTTCTGCAGGGAGAGTGCTGTCTGGTGTGGCTTTGTTAGGGGAGAGGAGATGAGAGCTGCCTTGCCCCAAACCGTGGGGCTGTACCAGAGCCTTATCCTGTACAAATCAGGGTCTGCAAAGAGCAGCTCAGCGTCTTCGCTCTCCCCAAAGCCACACTTATTGATGCTCCACTTTGCAGCTGAGGATAACCCGTGAGGTGGGTTGTAGAGTTGTGCTGCCTTCCAGCAGTCCTTGCTGTGGCTGCTGGGATCTGAGCTCATCCCCGGGCAGACGCAGGAGGATGAAATAGGGGCTGTCAGCACAGGCGCGAGGGATCACCTTGCGCTCAGTGTGCGCTCCTGATCATCATTTTAATTAGCCATATATTCTGGGGGAGAACAAAGGTCTGTCTCGTAGAAGCAGATGGCAGGGTGGGAGAGGTTGCTAAGTTATTATGGGGAGAGGCCACCACGAGCAAACGGCACAGGCTGCAGATGCTCACTGGGCCCCGAGCTGGAGGCCGAGAGCATTGAAAGCCGTGGCCATCTGCTCCTCGGGCAGCCGAGCACGCGCCGCTGGGATAATGCATTCCTGGGATCCCGCTCCCGCACACGGCCGCTGATGTGCGTGACCCACATCCAGCTGCGGGGCCGGGAACAATGCCCTGCGGGACAGCGGGACGCGTCGGCCCCTTTTGTCCTCCCAGCGTGCTGACCCTAAGCCCCCCCCCACCCCACCAAACAAAGGGCCCTGGGAGGTGGCAGCAGCTCCCAGGGGTGATGGGGAATGCTCTGATCATTAATAGCGTCACTGCCCCTGTGCGGCCCCCTATGAAGATGGGCACCTGGCTCTTCTTTCTGGCTTCCCTGAATCGTGGAATCATTCAGGTTGGGAGATGACCTCCAAACCCCCCCCCCCCCCCCCCCCCCCCCCCCCCCCCCCCCCCCCCCCAAGTCCAACCCCAGTGCATCCCCACTGACTGTGTCCATCGTCTGTGGGGCAAAGGAGGGATCTGCCCACCCCAGTGCCTCAGCTGTGGCTGTAGCCAGGCAGCTCCGCTTGAGGCCAAAATCCACAGCTTTCTAGTGTGCTGTTATTTATGTCCCTGGCTTTGTCCTGAGTACCCAGCTGAGCTCCAGCCCTGCCTGTGCCAGTCTATTTCTGCCTGCAGCCTTACAGGGGGGAACAAAGGCTCATCTCCCCCTCTCCAGGATCCCCCAGCTTCCTGGCCTGGCCCCACAGCATAGGGCCGTGTGGGGCTGCTGGCAGCGGCCGTTCCCTCATCCGGCAGCAGGGCTAAAAAAGTACAGTGACCTAATCCAGTTTCCACGGCAACGCTGTAGATTAATGGCTTTTAGCTGTAATCTGAATGAGACGTGTTGAACTTTTGTAGGATGATTTAGAGCCTCTTTATGTCCCGGGTGACTTTGGCTTTAAATCCGTCAGTCCCATGCACGCGCAAGGACACACTTGTAACGTAGAAGTAACATCTGCTGAGGCTGTTGCTGGACTGGGAGATAATATTGCTGAGCACTGCCTGCTAGCAAATACCCTCAGCTGGTACAAGGGAGACAGAGGAAGAGGGCTGCTCAAGCTGGGCCTAGCTCAGGCTGCTGGCCCTATGCTCTGTGGGCAGATGGGTTCCCCCCCCCTTACAAAATGGGATGCACAAAATAGTGCAATCCCCATTTCCCACACGGTGTGTGCTCTGGGAGCAGATGTCCCCATGGCGCTCATGTGAGCGGGATCGTTGTGGCTTAATTACCTGCTGTGGGTGCGCGTTGCCTGGGATGCTCAGGCACCGCAGCTGGTGCAAGGTGACATGAAACCACCCTGAGAGTGGGGCTGTGCTATAGGGCTGTCTGTGGTAGGGATGCTCAAGGCTCTAGGTGGGCTCTGCTTGTGCTCTGGCAAGCCAGCTGGCTGCATGTGGGATCCACGTGGGCTGCAGGAGTCACTCTGCAGCAGATCAGGTGCTGTAAGGAAAGGGTGCAGCAAATTCAGATGATTCCCATGCACAGCACAATCTTTGCTGCATCCCCGCTGTCTCAGCCATCAATATCGCTAAGAAAGCAGCGTGGAGAGTTCAAAAAACAGCGAATCTCTCGCTCCCTCCCCATCAACCTGCTGGGCCCTGCTGCGATCTGCCACCGTTCCTCTCCTGGGCCGTCTTTGGGGCTTTGGCAGTTCCTGCCGTGGCTGTGGTGTATCCCCCAGCAGCACGGTGCGTGCCAGGAGCAGCAGCATCAAACAGCCGAGGGCTGCCAGCCCGGCCCGCCGGGAGCAGGAAGATGAAAGCCTGGCGGCCCACAGCTCGTTTGATGCTGATCCTGGAGTCTTTCGTACGTGTCATGTCTTGCAATCATAACAGCTCACGATCCTTTCTTGTTTCCTCCCCAGCGCTGGAAGACGGAGGACAGCGAGGAGTACGAGGCAGAAGGTAAGGGCAAACAGATGGATGTGGTTCGGCTTCAAAGCTGAAGGGAAGAGCACAGGAGCATGAGGGTGGTCTCAGAGCTGTGCTGCTGGGCTGTGCTGAGCTCCCATCCCAATTCTGGCTGAGCTGGCACGGCCCTGGGCACGCAACGGGTTCTTTCCTTGCTTGAAATAGGAGTGAGCCCCGAACTGGGAATGGTGATGAAAGCAGATCTCCTTGAGGGTGCTGCCTTATGTCTCAGCACCTCCGCCCTCTCCTTTTCCTGGTGCTGCTCGTGCTCCTCCTTGTCCCCGTAGCAGAGAGTGGGACAAGTCCTGGTCCCTGCTTTGCCGCGGGGTCTTTGGGGCTGTAGTGGAGCAGGGTGGTCGCTAGATGTCACCACGGGCCAGCCCTCGGTTCCCTGTCCTGCTCGCAGAGCTGGGTGACCCCGGGGTGCGGTTTGGGTTGGGATGCTCAGGGTGGACCCCACGGCAAGGAGCTGGTGGGGCTGCAGCCAGCTGCTGTGCTCTTCTCAGCAAAGCCCACGGCACGTGAGGATGCACTCATAGCTCAGCCATGCAACTCCTCATAGCCCCAACACCTCTCCCACGTTAGCTGCTGGCTAATTCTCACCCCCTCCGCCAGGACAGAAGTTTTGCTCCAGAAACCACTTTCTCAGGGGGCAGAAGGAGGTGGCCTTGCAGCTGGGCAGGCTTTGGCTGGTTTGTGTCCAGGGGCTCTGTTCGAGGTCCTGTGATCCTTTGGAGAGGAGGACCCACTTCTCCGTCAGGGTTTGGGCAGCAGAGCTGTCCCTCTCTGGCTGCCAGCTCACTGTGGCCATCAGCTCACCTCCATCCTGGAGGTCCCATCTTGCCCTGTGCTTGGACATAGGAATCCCTTGCTTGTGGTGGCACTTGGAAGTTAAATGCTGCATGAAATCTGCTTCTGGAAGAGTCTGACAGCCACGCTGGTGCTGGTAGTTGTACCTCAACATGCCAAGTGCGCACTGGGGTCTACGAAGCTCCTTGTGATGTGCAAACCCCGCTCATCTCCTGTTGGCCAGCACTGCAGTTAATGGATCATCCCATACACTGGGGTGATTTTCTCCCGTTTCAGGGCAGCTGCGCTTCTGGAACCCGGACGACCTGAATGCCTCCCAGGGCACATCGCTGCCCACAGTGGAGTGGGTGGAGGAGAAGCTGCAGGAGGTCTGCGAGCACCTCGGCATCACCAGGGATGGCCACTTGAACCGCAAAAAGCTCGTCTCCATCTGCGAGCAGTACGGGCTCCAAAACGTCGATGGGGAGGTGAGTGGGGCCGGGGGTTGCTTAAGCGATGAAACATACCCTAGATTCCAAGCATAGCTCCTTAATCCTAGAAACTTTCTATTTAGAAAGTAAATATTGGTTCAAATGTCCTTAGATAGGTCTTTGCAAAGTCAAAAGCAGCTGCAGGCTGTTTCTGTTCTCCAGGCTGAGTCCGCAAATGATTTCTTTAGAAAAATGTCTATTTAAGATTTGGTTTTATTAAAGAGGGGGGGGGAAAAACATTGCTTCACATCATAAAATGCCGTGACTTGAAATCGTTTCCTTTAAAAAGATTGGAGCTGAGTTGTTATTGCTTTGCAGTATTCGTGACGGCGCTTTCACTTTTAAAACATAGGGAAGGCAGAAAATGGAGGAGAAACCTGAAAGGCAGAGGAATAGGAGTGGGCTCGGCAGCTCTGATCGTAATGGAGTTAGTTGTCTTTGTAAGGAAGAAGTCTGTCCTGAAGCATGAAACAGATCTCTTGTAACCTTGTGGCGTCTTCTATTTTCCATTCCGTCACTTCAGAGCCTGCTGGGGTTTGGGCATTTTTCTCACTCGCTTGCACTGAGATCTTGAGATCACTCGGGTTTGCGAGCAGAGCGAAATGAGGCTTTTTCATGCTGCCTTACAAGATGGATGCTCTGAGATAAGGGCGATAAGGAGCTTACCCACTCACAGAGGCAGGAGCTGGGCAGCACATAGCTCTGCAGCTCTGTGAGATGGCTGTCCCAGTGCTGGGCTGATGCAGCGTACTCTTGTGGTCTGTTTGCTCTACGCCTTCTTTCTTTGTAGAGATCTAGGGAATAGGAGCTGGTCTGCTGTGCCAAACGTTCCTGCAGTGTTTTCAGCAATAACAGCTGTGATTTCTGTCCCCTGCGGCTTGCAGGTGCTTGAAGAGGTGCTCCATAACCTAGAGCAGGATGGCACTATGAGCGTAGAGGATTTCTTCTATGGCTTGTTTAGGAATGGAAAGCCCCTGACACCCTCAGCATCTACCCCGTACCGACAGCTGAAGAGACACCTCTCCATGCAGGTGAGGGATGGGCATGGAGCCCTGGTTCACTGTGCTATGCTAGGGGGGAGATTGGGGTGCCCCAGGTCCCTGTGGAGCTGGAGCACTCTGGGGAAAGCTGTGGGTCCTCTGGGTGTGCGGGGACAGAACGGTGTAGGAATGTCCTCGTGCTCAAGGGAGGAGAGATGGCTCCCTTGAAAATGATGGCTGGACTTGATCTTAGTGGTCTTTTCCAACCGTAACGATTCTATGAACATAACAGGGTTTGGAGATGCATTTTTCCAGATGTGAGGTGTGGTGCATACAGGGTGTGAACTGCGTGCAGAGGGACATGGCAGCCTGGGGTTGGCTGCAGACTGCAGTCATGCACATCCCACTTCTTCCGCTCTGAGTTTTGGGAGAGTTTGGAGTTGTTGACCATCTCTGCCCAGCGCCGAGGCCTGTGTACACTCCCTGCAGCCCTCTCAACGGGAGGAGCACTTAAAACCAAAAACCTGTGGTGGAAAACACCACAGAAACCCTCTGACACTATTCTTCTTCGGGTTCCTTGGACTCTGTGTTCCCAGTGGGTCCCTTCCAACTCGCTTTATGCCCACCATGCTGTGTTGTGCCGCGGTCCTACAAGGTCACCATGGGGCGTTGGCGTGGCAGTGAGGAACAGCAGGATTAATCCTTAATCTCTAGATCCCTGCTAGCGACGTGACCCACGTCAGCCCTTCCCGGGTGGGTGTGCAGGGGGATGGGTCTGCCCATACCCACCACAGCTCTCCCCTCTCCCTCCAGTCCTTCGACGAGAGCGGCCGGCGCACCGCAGGCCCCACCGCCATGCCCAGTGCCATCGGGTTCTGCCTCTTCTCTGGCCTGGATGACGGCATGGGCTATGGCTGCGTGGAGGGCATCCTCGACTGCTGGCACCAGGAGGGCGTGGAGAACAGCCAGGATGTCCTGAAGGTAACGGTGGGCCCGCCTCAGCCCTGCTGGCTCTTCTCTGTGGGGTTCTGGGCTGTAGCTGGGTTCTTCCTTGCTAAAAATCAATCCCAACCAGGGCAGAACCGTTCTGGGATATCCCCAGTGATTTCCGTCATTGAAACGGTGGTGCATCTCCGAGAGCCAAAAGTTAACGATGGGTGTAATAGGGCTTCCAGCTTAGCTCAGAGAGGTCACCTGTATTTGTAGAAAGCAGTTAATTCCTTTACCTCGCTGAATATGGTGCCTGCAAACCTGCTGGTGCTCGCGTGACCTGGATTATGGCTTGCAGTGGGATCGAGAGCGGCATTTGAAACCCTGCTGAGTAATTAGTGCTTTATTACACATTACCTATTTGCTCTGTATATTGTGAATCAGGTGCCTGAAGTCAATCTCTTCCCTGTCTGCCCTGCTAGAAGCTGTGCACGGGATCAGACACTCACACGTGCCTGTTCCTAGAACATCTCTGGGTTGCTGACCATGGTAACAACAGTTTTCTCTTAGCATTTGAAGTCTGTGCAGATTTTGCACATCCAGGCTGCCATGAACACTTTATCCAAAGCTCTGTTGTTGCTCTCCGGCAAATAAAACCCAGCTGGATCTTGCATGCGTGCAGCCCTTCTTGCTAACAGTGCTCTGTGAACCAGACTTGCATGGTATGGCTATAGCTTACCTCCTGCCTTTTGCTTTCTCCCTAGCTTGCTGTGTTTTGCAGTACATGTGCAAGGTATTCCAGCTGTCCTGCTTTGTGCTGAGGCAAATCCCAATCACTTATCACAATAACTTTCTGAAAGAGGTGGAGATCTCACGGGGGAAAAGACCTCTTCTGTATTGCCTCTGTTACACAGCCTGATTTCATTTACTGGGAACGCTTTCAACCACTTTCTTGCAGCATTTGAATATTTAAAAAGGGCACTGCAATTAGGCCCACCAGAGAACTGATACTTTAATCAGGCAGGACCTTCATTTCCTGCTGGTCTTGCCGCATCACCACAGCTGGCAGCAGCTCTTCAAGGTAGGAAGGTGCCAGAGATGTCTCTTGTATTGCCCCAAAGCCATTCATAGCAAGCACAGATCTTTTCTGAGCCAGTTCGTTCTGTCGCTTTATGACCAACTGCACAAGAAAGCACGTTCTGTTCTAACGTTGGGTTGTTTCACAGGCTTTGGATTTCGGCTTGGATGGGAAGGTGAACCTGACTGAGCTGACGCTGGCACTAGAAAATGAGCTTCTAATAACCAAGAACAGCATCCACCAGGCAGCCCTGGCCAGCTTCAAGACGGAGATCAGACACTTGCTGTAAGTCATGGTGATCACTGGCTGTTTCCCCTTTGGTTCGTTCCCCCTGTACAGCTGTTGCATCTGTACTCCATGCATATAAGCCGCAGCTGTAAGCAGCAGTGAGTTTTCTGCTGTCTATCTTGAAATACCACCCTTGGTTATCCATCAACCTACACATCCACCACAAATTCATGCATCCATGTAACGGCGTGGATGACTCTCACTGGTCTTTGAGCCTGCAGGTGTTACCCACCAGCTTATCACTTGTGCCTGTCCGCTCCCCATGTCTCCTCTATGGTTGCAAGGTAGGGCAGGAACAAGCGTCTCAATTTCTTCTGCCCCAGGGAGCGGGTTGACCAAGTGGCCAGAGAGAAAGAGAAGCTGCGCTCGGATTTGGAAAAAGCAGAAAAACTGAAATCTCTGATGGCTTCTGAAGTCGATGACCACCACGCCGCAATAGAGCGCCGGAATGAGTACAACCTCAGGTACGGTGTTGGGTCACCCCATGGTGAGTGACAGCAGCTCCTGCGCATCCTGAGCATCGCTGCAGGGATGCAGCACTGCAAGTGCTTGGGGCTGGAGCTTGGGGGAGGGGTGAGCACCCAGGGTTTGGCTGAAATGTAGCTTGAAATTGTCTTGAGCAGCGTTTGGCCAAGCTAATGCAATCCTGTACTGTTCCCTCCCCACCTGCCAGACTCATCGATGGGTCCCGGGTGGCGCTGGGCCCATTCCCCTCTCTCTGCTTCCCACCCCACTGTCTGTGCACGCCATTCACCTTCCTCGCTAAGAGGTGCGTGCCGATGTCAAACTTCAAATATTGACATCTCTGGCTGCGGAAAAGTCTGCCTTAATCCTAAAATCCTGGCCAGGCTGCGGGCTGTGCATCTGAAATTCAGCGAGCGCTGTGTCGCTGAGCCGTGCAGTTAATCCACGCTTCTCCAGGCAGCAGTCCCGCCTGGTGCCAGCACTGATAGGAGCAGCGCCCATTACCTCCCAGCTTAACTCACAGCGGTATTTGCCTGCTTCTTTTTCTGAGCTTTTCTTACCTTTGATGCCTTAATAGGAAGCTGGATGAGGAGTACAAGGAACGAATCGGAGCTCTAAAGAATGAACTGCGGAAAGAGCGAGAGCAAATCCTGCAGCAGGCTAACAAACAGAGGCTGGAGCTGGAGCAGGAGATTGAGAAGCTGAAAACTGATGAGAACTACATCCGTGACCGCCTCACGCTGTCCCTGAAGGTAACAGACTAAATGCAAGGAGACCCAGAAGTGGGAAGCACTGCTTGTGATTCGGTCCTCAATCATAGGATCTCTGCCAGAGCAGGTTGAGCTAAATAAAAGCAGTTTTAGCTGCAAGATAAAGGCATTGGACTCAATGGTCCTTATGGGTCCCTTCCACTTCAGGGTGTTTTATTCTATATCTGTAATGGTGTTTTTTAGGTCACCTCGATAGGCTCCTGCTTGGGCTCATGGGGCTCTGTTTCAAATGTCAAAGCAAGTCTGCTGTTATTTCTTTTGAAAAGCTATTTCCTGCCTTCCAGTGCAGTGCAGTCTTTCAACTGTGAACCTACGCATTCGCATCCTTTTCCCATATTATTTTTTAGGAAACACTTAAATCGCAACCAACTTCTCTCTGAATCTGACAGCTGCCTTATCATAACGTAATGCTTTGGGTTGTGTTTTTTTAAGCTGATCAAAAGTTAAAGGTAATGGTGTTACCTTATGAACATGCGCTGACAGCCGGTGGGTGCTGATACACCTATGTAGTGTTGAGGAGAGCAGCTTCTGAGCAGGCTGGCTGTCCTGTGAGCATCAAGGGAGCTGTAAAACACTCCTTCTGAAGCAGCAGCTTGAAAGTGAGAGGAGTGGGTGTGTGCTGTGACCGCCAGCAGCAGTTTTGATGTGGCAAGAGGGATTGTATGTGTGTGTGAAGGGTGGAAAACCAGTGCAGAATTCCCATTGCTGGCTGAAACTCATAGCAGTGTCAGGCTCGAACTTGACTCTAATGAGCTATCGCTTACTATTGCTTTCCTTTTGCAAATGCTGAGGCTCTTGGGTTATGTTTGGTGCAGGAAAACAGCCGTCTGGAAAGCGAGCTCTTGGAAACTGGAGAAAAGCTGGCTGAGTATGAAAGCCTGGCGAGCAAACTGCAGAGGAACTTGGAAAATGTCCTGGCTGAGAAGGTAAAGCAGCACGTGCTCACAACTGCCCAACTCATTTCCAGTGAAGGAAGTCACAGATCTTCCAGCCTAGCTGTAGTTTTGTTGAAATTGACAGTAGAGAGCCATATGGCAAAGCAATCATTCCATAGGCTTGCAGGGTGTTTTCTTTAGTTTTTTTAACCCCCTTTATAATTCTGGATAGGTCCAATATGCAGGTCCTTTCTAGGGCAGATCATATATGAGGTGTTTGGTGTTGCGTGGCACCTCTGCTAAAATTTCATCTGAAAATAAAGATGAGCAGCTGAACATGGCGGTATTCCAGTGAGAAAACAATAAATAAAGCAGAAAGAGGGAGCAGGCTGTGAGCAGGGGTGTGTGGAAGGCTAACTGGCCGGTGCTGGTGCCGTTTCAGTTCGGGGACCTGGATCCCAGCAGCGCAGAGTTCTTCCTGCAGGAGGAGAGGCTGGCCCAAATGAAGAGCGAGTACGAGCTGCAGTGCAGGGTGAGTGGAGCCCTGGGGCTGGGGACCCGGCACCTGGCAGGAACGACGTATTTCCGAGTGCTGTCTATTTCTGGAACAGTTCTAGCTTAAGAAAATAGAACAGTATGTGTTTAAAGCTTGCCTTCTCCTCCCCGAATCTTGTGCAGCTGAATGCTTCTTTAAGGTGGGTCTGCAAGTATCTATTTCCGTATGTGTTTTCAGAGGACGGCACTGATTACAAGCATTTGGCTCATCTGTTCTGCGTTATCCTTCTTGTTCACCGAAGAAACAGCTTGGTTAGGGACTGCAATCTGGAACAGCATAGCAGCTCTGTTAAGTTGGGGTTAAAAAGCAAATATTTTCTAGAAATATTTGCTGAACTGATTGATACTTCTTGATAAGAATTGGCTTGAATATGTAGCTGGCTCTTTTGAGTGCTGGCAGACACTGTCAGTCTTCAGGGTTCCTTTTCTGAACCTCTCAGATCTCCAGAGTTGCATGTTTACACATTCAGGCATTCATATTCCTCAATAAATGTGTTCACTGAGCTCAGCACATTGGATTTGGCACAAACACTTGGGAGGTTCTGCTGGCAAGTGGGCAGGAGTACCAGATGGGAAATGCACTAATGAGGGTATCTCTTTCCTAATCTGGTCTCTTACTTCTGATTTGATTTTTCAAGTAGAATGATATTTGAGGATGTGTTTCTCAACTATGTTTGAAAGTGTTCTGAAGGCATTGCTTAAAACTGTAGGAGGAAGAAGGAATAAAAAGTGAAAGGTCCTACAGCGTGGTAGGGTTCAGAAGCGCAGTACACGCATGTATCAATCTGAAGAAGGCTCTGTTGTCTGAATAAGAAACATAGCTGCTACTTGCACATGGGTTGGAACTTGGAAAAACAGTACCTTCTCCAAAAGGGGACTTGTAGAATCACTCAGGTTGGAGAAGACCTCCAAAATCCCCACCCCACCATGCTCAGTGCCACATCCCCACGGCTCTGTAACACCTCCAGGGACGGTGACCCCACCACTCCCTGGGCAGCCTGTGCCAGTGCAGCACTGCTCTTTTGGAGAAGAAATGTTTCCTAATACCCAACCTGACCCCCTCCTGGCACAACTTAACGCCATCATCTCTCATCTTGGATGGTAACTAGCAAGATTGAGTCCTTACCTATAGTAATTCTCTCCCGAATGTCTTGTCTCTGTGCTATGCTGATGTGCAGGTGACCAGCTGCCTTAGCTGCTTTCACCAAAGCTTTTCTTTGTTTCTCCCTTCCCCTGGCAGGAGCTGCAGGATCAGATAGATGAGCTGCACTCGGAGCTGGAGGAGTACCGCACTCAGGGCAAGGTGTTTAGGCCATCTCTGAAAAACTCACTATCTGAAGAGTTTGACATTGATATCAAAAGCTATGGCAACAGCGGCGTTGAACCTGACCAGGGTAAAGCACGTTTGCTGTGTGGGAACTCCTGCAATGTAGATATTTCTAATGTCATGCATGGGGTTATGTAAAGGCCCACCCAAACCTTCCCAGTGAACTTCTTGAGCAACACTCCCTTTTTAATGTGTAGCATTAAGTGCCATGTGGCTGCTGTGCTACGTTCAAAGCTCAAATGAATACTTCTATTGAGAACGTAGTTCTTGGTGTTTCAAGGCGATGTACGTGATTATTCTCTTTAAAGGACTTGGATCAGAAGACTGCAATCCATTAAATATGAGCATAGAGGCTGAAATGGCCATTGAGCAAATGAAGGAGCAGCATCACAGGGATTTGCACCACCTCAAGCAGGAGCTGGAAGACACTGTAAGCTATTTTTGTTTAAAACTTCAACTTTTGCAGCCTTTTTGTACAAGTGTGGTCTTGGAGGGGTCCAGGCTTGTTCTGCAACAGGATCAGAAGTCAGAGATCCAGTCAAGCTTCTGTTGCATTTGATACACCAGTCTTCAGCTCCAGTTAAGAGCTGGTAACTATGCTGTATCCGTATAACACACTCACTTCATATATGGCATGAGACAGGGGTACTGAAACTGTATTCTGATGGAGTGGCAACTCTCTGCCATGGTTTGCAAAGGGAGACAAGTGATGCATGTGGGGAAAGGGGACCAAAGCAATATTACCCTGAAATCATTACTACTTGTATCATTTCTAAAACCTTTATAAAGGGAACCTTTATAAACCTTAATAAAGGGAAACCCCTCACCAGCCTCTTAATGTGTGTGTAGGTGGTGGTGGTGGGGGGGTGTTGAAGAATGAGTCAGTGAAATGGTCCCATTGCAGCTTACAAACCTGACTCAGCATGGTTTAAAATGATGAGTGGATTCTCTCTCCTGTCACAAAATTGGCTTAACAGAAAGGCATGGGTTTCACTGCATCATCTCTATCACAGTGAGACGTGATGCTGAGCACTTAGCAGGGGAAACCGGTGCAACGCGTGGGTCGAAATGCCCCGTAGAATATATGGAAATATACAACAGAAATGTACAGGAAACATCTCTAGAATATTCTGGAGAAGGCAAAGCAGTCTGTGTTCCTCCTGCAGGTGAGTCACTACGAAAAGCAGCTGGACGAGACAAAAACCCGCTGCGAGAAGGAGCAGGAGGACGTGAGGAAGAAGCACGCCGAGGAGATGCGTGTGATGGAGGAGCAGATAAGTGGCCTCACAAGCCGGGTCTCGGAGCTGCAAGGAGAGGCGGCAGCGCTCAGGGAGCAGCAAGAAAAGCTCGGCTGCGAACATAACGCCGAGAAAAACAAGCTGCAGGTCAGCTTCAGCGAGGAGAAAGCCAATCTGAGGGAGCTCCTGAGGCAGGAGCACGAGGACGACGTCAGAGCCAGGCTGGAGCAGGCAAAGGAGAAGTTCAGTCAGGAACGGGAGGAGCTGATCCAAAATGGCGTCTGGGCGGAGGAGAAGATGAGGGCGCTGGTGCAGGCGCTGCAGGAGGAGAAGGGAGAGTTGGAGCGCGGCTTCCACCAGCGGCTGGAGAGCATGGCAGAAGCACACGCCCTGGAGAAGGAGGAGCTGCTGAGGAAGCACAGGCAGGAGCTGGAGGAGGAGAGGTGAGTGTCCTCATGGCTCGGTGGCTGTGTTTTGCGCTGCTTGGTGCGGTGACCTTGGTGATGCCAGCGCAGAGCTCGCTCCCGGTGCTCATTTCAGGTGTTGTAACTGTACAGTGCTTTGTTCTGGAACGCAGATGGGCTCGTACCCAGAGCTTTGTCTTCTGACCCTTTTCGAGCAGGTATTTCTGTTGGTTTTTAGCCCACCCAGAGGCAGCAGTACTGCTAAAGCGTAACCAGGTGTGGTTAGTTTGAGCTCTGTTCAGTGCTTTACAGTCCTTTGATTTCAAGTTGTCCCTTTCTGAAGAAGCAAACAGGTGGAGGGTAAATGCCTTTAGTCAGGAGCGAGTGTCAAGGGTAATGAGACCATCCTGGGCTGACAGGGCGAGATGGGGACAAGAATATCTGCCCCCACAAATCTGATGCCAGGTACAGAAGGGGGACAGACTGCATACAGAACCATTTCAAAGGGCACTTTCCATGGCAATTAGATTTTTATATCTTTGAAGTTTCCATAAATGGCCTCATATTTAAATTCTGCTCTCAGAAACACCCAGCAAACAGTAGCGCCGCTAAAACTCAGTAGGAGAAAGTAAGTATTCAGTTTGTTCTGTTAAGTAGCTTTAAAAATTAATCTCTTTCTGAGGTAGCCCAGGGTTTAGTAATGTGTTATGTTAACCACGTTTAGGAAAAAAATGGAAAGTGACTATAAGAGAAGAGCATCTCATGCTGAAACCCAGTTCTCTGCTGACACCCAAACTCTTGTGAATAAGTACGAAGAAACAATCCAAACTCTGGAAGGCCGCTACCAGCGAGAGCTGCGTGAGCTTGTGGAGCAGCAAAGAGAGGAGAAGTCTCAGTGGGAATTCGAAAAGGATGAAATTGCCCAGGAGGTTGCTGAAGCCCACGAGCAGCTGAAGGAAAGCCTGGCAAATGAGAAGGCTGCTTCTGTTGCCCTGAGCCGAGAGAAAGAGCTCCTGGAGAAGAACTTTAAGGAGGAGGTGAACACGCTGCTGTGCGAGAAGGAGCAGCTCCAGAAAGAGCTGCGGGAGCTGAGGGATGCTGCTGAGGAGCAAGAGAAAAAGCTGAGTGATGAGATAGTACAGCTTCAAAATGACCACGAGAAAGAGCTGAAGGACAAAGAGGAGCGAATCTCCGCGATGGAAGAAAGTGGGAAGCTGCTCGGCCAAAAGCTGGAGAGACTCAACAGTGAATATAAGCGGGAGAAAGAAGAACTGAATTCCAAACTTCTTGCCTTGGAAAGTTTAAACAAAGACATTTGTGTAAAAGCAGAAGCAGAAAAGGCAGAGATGAATTTGGAAATCTCCAACCTCCAAGAAGAAGTGCAGAAGTTGCAGTGGGAGAACCTTAGTTTTTCCGCGCTGCAAAATCATTATAGGGTCCTGGAAAACGAATATGCCAAAGCAAAGAGCAAAATTGCTTCTTTCTCTGGTACGGAGCCTCTGGGAGATGACGCAGATGTTCTCATAAACCTGCAGAAAGTGCACGAGCAAGCGGTGAAGGAGAACGTCAGGATGGCTTCTGAGATCGTCAGGCTGCAGCAAAGGCTGCAAGCTGCTGAGCACAGATCCGCGGCGCCTGCCCGGCCTGCTTGCTCCCACCCCGCGGTGCAAACATCACAGCTGCTAGATGATGTGGATCCCCTTTACAGAGAGCTGCCCTGTGATTGCAGAGATGCAGACAGGGGAGCAGATCTGGATGGCTTTCAGCTTCTGGAGGCTGACACTGCAGACTTGAAAGAAGGAACGCGTTCTGATTTGGAGGAGCCGTGTGATGGGAGCAGAGCAGACAGCGGCGCTCCCAAGGTGCCCATGCCCCAGGTGCAAGGGGGTAAAATGGCACTGGAAAGTGATTGCAACCTTGATTTGGACAAGGATCAAGAGGTAGTTTCTCAGGTGCCTCTGCTGCAAAAAAAGAGAGATCTTAAGAGAGTATCCAGGCTAAAAATACTCCAAAATGGTATTAAACAGCAGAATGTCTGCCTGCTAAGTAACAGAGCAGCTCTCAAGAATAAAAGCTTTCATTCTGATGCTTCAAAGCTGCAGACTGAGCTCAAGCGTGTTGAAGAAATGGAACGTGCTCCTGGATCGATGATCGGTGACCTGAAAAGTGCAGTACCACAACTCTGGGAGAGAGTTGAAGAGTTTCAAGAAAGATTGATGGCACAAGCCGAGCTGCTGTCACTGCAGGAAGAAATTCAGGCAGAAAATGAGGACCTAAAATCTGAAGTGATGAGGTTGGCTGAGAAAAACAGGGTCCTGGAAGAAGCCCTGTGTGAGCTGAGAAGCTTTCACGGCGAGCTAGAAGAAAGTGACCTGGAAAGTATTAAGCTCTGGGAGGAAAACACACAGCTCCTCAAAGCAGGTAAAGAATTGAAAGATGGCCAAACCCAAGGTGTTGGAGGAAAAATAGCTGTGTCCAGGGGAAAGCTAAGGCCGCAATGCCAGCTTGGAAAGCCGGAAGAACGGGCTGCAATGCTTAAGGTTCTGCAAGACGAGCATGCCCAACACGACAGCACCGTGAAAGAAACATCAACAGAAAACAGGGGGCTGCAGGAGCCCCATGGAATGCTGAAGGAGGTTGCCCCTCTGGTCAACCATGATGACATCCATGTCCAGGAGGAGGAGGAGGAGAGGAACGCAGTGATGCATGGCTTACAGAGCACGTGCACCGAGCTGCAGCAAAAAGTTGATCTTTTGAGGTAATGTACACTTACAGAGCTTTGTGGGAAGCGTGGCAGCCCCACAACACTCCAGCTTGCCGCTTGCTCCACATAGAAACTAACCTAGTGTGTCCTGCTGACCATCCGTAGCCCTACTGACCGCCCTGCAGCTGCCACATTAACCTCTGTAGTTTAGCCCTAGAAAGCAGTGCCTCGGACTCTGAATGCTGGTAGGTGTCTGAACGTGGATAACCATGGCTGGAATAAACGTGTGGCTTGCTCCTCTGAACGTGATTTAGCACAACATAACACAAGTGACTTGCCCGCAGATGTAGTCGCCTTCGCAGTGTGTACATGGTGCAGCAGGGGCCTCTGTGTTTTAATGTCTAAAAGATTGTGGTAACGTTTTCAGAACGCTTTCAGCTTTTACTAATATCACCTCTTCGTTCTTTTCCTTTCTAGCACTGAGTGTTATCTGGAAAGCCAGAAGTGTTTCACTTTTTCTAAATACCAAAGTCAACGCTAAAGACTCACAGAGTCGTAGAGTGGTTTGGGTTGGAAGGGACCAAGGCCATCTGGTCCCACTCCCTGCAATGCACAGGGCACCCACAGCTCCATCAGGAGCTCAGAGCCCATCCCCTGACCTTGGGTTTCTGCAGGGATGGGGCACCACCACCTCTCTGGGCAGCCTGTGCAGTGCCTCAACACCCTTAGTGTAAAAACCTTCTTCCTTATCTCCAATTTAACTCCCCTCTTTTAGTTTGAAACCATTTCCCCTTGTCCTCTCACAGCAGACCTACTGCTAATGGTGCTGCTGAGCTCTTCAAAGTCACAACTACTGGTAGCTTAAGGACCAAAAGGTGTAGTACAATATTGAAATGTGAAACTTCTACTAGCTATCTTAGATCATTAACTTTGTGCATGTGTTTTGTACAGTTAATATCCCCTTTCTCACGATCTGGGAAGCAATCTAAATGTAAAATCAATATACAGCTCATATGAGTTACCCAGCTGCAGCTCTGTCACAAGCAGGTCAGGCTTTCAGTGCCTTATCTCCTGAAGTGATGCACAGAAGCTGTTCTCACGTGTCTCGTCTCTCTGCCGCAGATGTGAGGCTGAGAAGCTCAGAGAAGAGAATGCTATTCTGAAAAACAAAGTGACGCTGCTAAACGAGGAGGGCAGTGCTTCCAGCCTGAAACTGCGGGAGCTGAACGGATCCCGGGAGGAGATGCGGTAAGGACTCAATGGGACCACGTGTGTACCTGCAGGCTCTTGCTGCAAGGTCACATCCTTCACCCTAAAGCTCCTGCGTGCCTTAAATATTGCCCAGGCTTTGAAGCAGGCAGACTGTCTGGTGCCACCAGCAATCCTTGTGCCTCTCCCCAGCCCACAGCTTCTCCTGCCCGATCCTAAAGGTGGAGCTTAGCCCATGGGTCTTCCAGGAAATAAATGCATGGGGATGTCAAGGAAGTGAGCACTCACCCAGCCTGTGCAAAGCAGTGGTGCGAAGTGTAAAATAGAAGTCCAGAACGACCGTTTCTTGTGATGTCAACCAGCTTGTTCTTGCAGGCATATATATTAACATGTGACCCTTCTACTGATGAGCTTTCCTTTTTCCCAGGCAAAAGATAGAGGCAGTAAGGAAGGAGAAAGTGGCTGTGCAGAAGATGGTTGACAATCTGAAAAAGCAGGTATGCAGGCTGAGTCCATCAGCTTCTCTGAACCATCGCTGTATAATCATCACTCATTCCTTAAGTGGTCAGAAATGTGGTTTTGGAGGAAAAAAAAAAAGACCACATATCTAAGGTTTTTGTTAACTGTGTGTTCTCGTTAACTGTTGGGGATTGATAGAAAGCTGCTTTGACCTGATCTGAAGGCAGCTGAAGGATGCTACTGTAACCGTTTTGCTTACAGACTTGACAGTGTTCTCCATAGTCAGCTTGGAAAGTGTACTTAATGGAAATATTAAGTTAACATCTTCCTCTCTAATCATTGTGGGTAATGCTCTGCAGTAGCGCATGGGCAAGAGAGGTTGTGTGAGTCAGCCTCTCCCCACTTCCCAGCTGCCCAGGTGAAGGAACGCTGCCAGCAGTCAGCTCACGTCCATGAGATTTCACTGCTTTTCTTTTAAGGGAAGGCAAGAAGTAAAGGCTCATGTCATTCTTAACAGTCACGTTCACTGTCACGTTGCTCAGAAGAATTCTAGTTGCTAGTAGGTAAGCTAGTATCAGCATGACAAAGGGAAGGAGGAACAGAGGGGTACCCCAGGTGGCTGCTATTGGAACCAACCTACCTGAGGCCATTTCTGAGAAATGGAGTTTGTGAGGCTGCTTGTAGCATGTCAGCAGCAGCTGTCCTGCTCTCAAATACGGTTCTATTTGATTTGGCCCCAAAAGAAGGCATGGAGCAGGTTCAGTAGGCTCTGGGGTCATGACTGTTCCACAGACTGCAGTTAGCTGCTACGTCTCACCACTCAGTCACCGTTCTGTGATTGCTTCTATGGCAGGGCCAATGAATTGGAGTGACACTTGTCAGTTGTCTTTAATCACCTTAATAGAAAGGGAATGTTTTATTAAAAAAAAAAAAATCTGCCATTCAGTGCAAAATTAGTTGTAATTGACACTGCTCTCCCAATTCAGGTAGTAGACCTGAAGGCCAGGAACCAGCAGCTGGACTCTGAAAACACAGAACTGAGCCAGAGAAACTCCAAAAACCAAGCAGATGTGCAGGATCTCAACCAACAGCTGGCAAGGGTGCTCAAGCAAAAAGAAAGGGAAGCAGGAAAAGGTACCCTGGAAGAATGGGAAAAGGAGAGATTGGCACTGAAAGAGGAACTAGAAAACAATAAAGTAAAGGTATGGGATAAGTGTCTCTAGTGGAATGGAGCAACTGAACCTTTAGAAATTAGCATCCGTTCCTCTAACCCGTATCACTGGTCGCAGCATCCTCTGCTTAACCCTTGTTACTGTCTCTCAAACTGAAATCTGAGCCTTTTACTTCTTGCAGTCATCAAATGTGGTGTCCTCCTTGGAGATGGAGCTGTCAAAAGTGAAAGTTCAAGCTCATATATTGGAGCAGGAAAACCGCCTCCTCAAGGAGGAACTGGAGAAGACGAAACAGGTATGGCACCCTATCCAGGTTCCATCATGATGTCTTAGGGCCAACAATCTGTCTCTTCGTGGGCCCTGCTCTCTTGACTGAGTTGGAAATAGATAATTTTGGTAGCCAAATGTCATAATGTAACCTAGATTGCTATCTATGACATTGTTATAAATCTTCTTGAGACAGCCTCCGAGAACAGTGCACAACTGTTCAGTTGCGGTTGGTTTTCCTTGCTTAGACTTTGCCAAAAGTTATTCCAGAGCAGAAGATCTTCACAGATGATCTTTAATGACCAAGACTTAAAAAAATCTAATTCAGCAATATGTAAGGCTTTTCTAGCTTGCATGGGTAGGGTGGACAGGGGAATGTTTCACTGAGCAGTTGGTGACATCCATCCAGCTCCTCTGAAGGAGTGGTTTCTTCCAGCATGTCCCCTAGCAAAGCCAAAGCAATAAGAGTCCCACTTGGAGACTTTGACAGCTCAGGGCTTAAAAAGATAATTTCCTGGAGGGCTTGGTTGTTGCCCATATAAACACGATTCATTTGGCAGTAAGTATATGATGATAATTATAGATAATGAGGGCTACAAATGAATTAGCCTTCCTGATTAGGGTGCCACAAAGTCATTTTCTTTAGAGCAGAGCACTCATTTGATGTTCCCAATGCTTGGGATTTATAATGGTCTTAAAAAGCAAAAGCAGATGGGATCTATTTAGTCAAGAGTGGATTGCGGCTCGAGTGTAATTAGAGACAGAAGATTGAGTGAGCAAAGCCCAAAGTGCCCAGGAGCAGGCAGACAAAGATGAAGCACTGTGCCAAATGGGAAAGGATCAGAAGTCAGCTGTATGGCTTTTCTTTCCCCCTTTTCTGGGAAGGAGGTGTCCAAAGCCTTATCTGCCCTGTTGATGTTAAGAGGTGAATGGTGACGTGTAGATGTGGGAAGGAGAATTCTCAGTCTGTTATGGTTATTCTTAAAAATAAATAAAAACCCACCATAAATACATAAGATGAAAATGCAAAGATTTAGCATCTGATACATCCACTCTACAATGCAATTGGTGTCATGCAACCCAATTGGCCCTGTATTACTTCATGGGCTTTAGCACACTGATACAAGTTGTCCAGGAGGCGTAGCACCTGTCTGTGGGTGTGTGGTTTGCAGGAGCCCTAACACAGGGTGTCCTGGGTCGTGAGTGGTATTCTGCTCCCATCTTTTCCACTCTACATGATGCTTGGTCCTAGGGTGAGGAGAAGGCTTCCTTTAGTGCTTGCACATGAAACTCTGAAATGACGGGGGGGGTTGTTTCCCACAGCTGCCCAGATGCCCTGACCTCTCTGACCTTCAGAACGAAGTCTCTAGCTTGATGGCTAAAAACGAAAAGCTGCTGAAAGAAAAGGAAGCCCTGAGCGAGGAATTAAGCAGGTGTATTGATAAGGTAAGGCAGGGCTGCAAACCCATGTCCCTACCTGCATTCCGTGCCACTGTATTTTTTCCCTGGCTGCTCTTAAAGAGAGCTTTTGGAGCGTAGCTTGAGTGCAGTTTGATTACGTAGCAAATTCCAAACGTTGTGAGGAGCAGGGGCATGGGTAGAAACGTTGCAGCAGGACAAGGAGGACAGTGTTCTTGCACTCTGTATTCTAACCCCAGGCTGGAGCAGCACAGTAGGCGCGTCATAAATAATGATCCTGTTGTGCGGAGATTCGAACTGTGTTGGGTTTTTTTGCTCTCCTCCAATTTCTTTGCGTAGCTGTAACTCCATCTATCTTAACTCCCAAAGTCAAACTGAGTTCAGGAAAATCCCGAATGATTCAGGCTTAGCGGTGTAATCTTATTCCAGGTGGCCAAAGTAAGCTTCTTGGAGAGCACGGTTGGCAGCTTGAAGCAGGAGCAGAAGTCCTGGGAACAGCAGAGTCAGACCCTGAAAACACAGCTCTGCGTTTCACAGGAGAAGGTATAACAGTGGGTTTTGTTATGGTCCTGAATCAAAGCGTTTCGGAATTTCTTGTACAGCTTTTTTCATAGAAAACAGCCCTCTTCTAGTAAGTGCGAAGACTTCATGCTGCTGAGAATGGGTTCTTTGACGGGCTTTCAAAGTGATGTCCTTAAAGGACAAGAGGAAGCTTGTTAAATATGACCTTTTTTCCCCAAGAATAAGCTATGTTTTACATCTACAGCCAAGTTCCTCTTGCCAACACATTCTGCCCAGCCGTCCCTCAAACACTGCAGAGATCCTGCTTCTGCTCCCTGCTTTTTGGTGGTAGTTTGTTTCCTAGCAGCCAAGGGAGGGAACAAATGGCCATTTGCTTGGCTGATGGCACTGCTCTTGTTTCTTGTTGGCCGTGGGCTGCCAAGAAGACGAAATCATTTGAAAGGAATCTGTCTTTTCCCAGCATATCACAATAAGTATTCTGGGATGGAAGATGTCTGAGTGCAGTATTTTGGCCATATTTAAGAGAGGATGACAACTAATTTGAAGCAGAAATTCGGAGAACTGTTTAGCATTTCTAGGAGGTGGGCTGCCAGTACTACATCTACACTCCTTCCAACAGGCAGCAGTCAAATAGCAGAGATTTGTGGCATGTGTACGTCTCAGCAGACAAGCTTGGTGCAGAGCAAACAGAGCTGTGTTCCTGCACGTTACAGGTTCAGAGCCTGGATGAAACGCTGCAGAACACCACCCTCCAAATGTCCCGCCTGAAGTCAGACCTGAGGGTGGCACAGCAGGAGAAGGAAACTCTTGAACAAGAGGTGATGTCTTTACACAAGCAGCTGCAGAACGCCAATGAGAAGGTAACTGCCCTCGGTCAGCTCCACGTGGATGACCTGCAGATGGGCGTCCTGTAGGCTGTCGCTGGAGCCAGTCTAATTTTTAGGGTGGCTCATTAATGAGCAAGGCAGAAATAGCGCTGCAGACCTGAGCAGGCAGATTCTGAACGATGTTGGTTTTGACTCTTTTGTAAACACGAATGGTAGAAAGCTAGCAATCAAACTGGCTAGAGGGAGGAGGGTATAAAAAACTCGTATTTCTGTGATGCTTTCTGATTTTTAACAGTTTTCAGTTTCAAGAGTTAACTATCATGAGTTTTGTAAGGTTGTTTGCTACACCAATTTAATTTTGAAATCCCTCTGAATGTGAGAACAGGCCACGAACAGTCAGTTTCCAAAGAGTACTCTTACTCAGAACAAATCTTTTTCAATAAAATAGTAAGAAGCAGCGGGCAATGTGTGAATTTACACATAACAGGTCATTAACAATCACACTAATTGACAGCCATCTGATTTCCCAAGTCACTTTGGCAAGGCACGGTGTTCCAGCAGCCCTGCTCAGCTGATGAGGAGCTGGGTCTGAAGGACGTGGCAGGCAGCAGTCCTGCTTTGGTGTTATTAATTTAGTCCCCGATTTGGCTCCTTTGCCATGCAATTAAAGGAATATTTAATGTCCACACAGAAAGGAGAGTGCTTCAGAATTATGCAACAGGAACTGAATCACAGCTATTACTGAATAATATCTAATGGGGCTCTATTATTTACTCGATGAGGCTGCAAAATAGAGCCCAAATTGCCTTTTTGTGCCATTGAGCTGTGTGTGCTCTCCCAGTAACCGTTCCAGCTGTGATTCTGGTGAAGTGCTTGGCTGCATACTGGGATGCCCATGCTGGGTTTGATTGGAAAATGGCACGTAGGCTGGGAGGGAGACAGAACCCTGCACCTGCCAAAAGCCTCCTTAAACCCCACCTGAACGGAGAAAACGCCTGCTTCTCTGTTGAAGGCCTAACCCTTACAATTCTGTCTGTCTTAAGAACCGGGTCCTAGCACGGGCTGTGCCTTCCCCAGGGCGCTCACAGCAGGATGAGCTGGAGCAGCTGATGGCCCAGGAGCAGCAGCTGCTGCGGCAGGAGAAGGAACGTCTGCAGAGGGAGGCCCGCAGCTCTGCCACGGAGCTGGTGCACGCCAGGGAGAAGGTAGGAGACATTTCAAACAGTCTCTTGCCTAAGATTCTGGTCTGTCCTCTCTGCTCTGCCCTGAGGAGGCCGCATCCGGAGCACTGGATCCCCTTCTGGGTTCCTCAGTTCCAAGCAGCTACTGGAGAGAACCCAGCAGAGGGCTGCAGAGATGGTGGGGGGCCATCATGTGTGACATAGCACGGGAACAGGCTGCTCAGAGAGGTGGTGGGGTCTCCTTCTCTGGAGATATTCAAAACCCACCTGGACACTTTCCTGTGCAACCTACTGTAGGGAACCTGCTTTAGCAGGGGGTTGGTCCCTTCCAACCCCTACAATTCTGGAATTTATTAATTAAATCTTCTAGCATTCTTTATGTTTAATTTCTCAGCTCACAATATTAGACAGATTATGGGGAGGAGGAAGGGATGCTCAAAGCTAAAATGTCAAAAGTACCAGAATCTGTTACGAGCCTGAAATCAGTTGGTACTAGATATTGCAAATGCAACTGATTTGCAGTGGGTTGTCAGTTTTGACCAACTGGAATGTGCCAAAAATGTCCCTATGAAGCAGACAGAATGGTCTGGAATGTCTTCTCACATTTGTTCCTCTCTGGTCTCTTTAGATCCGACAGCTGGAATCTACCATTCTTTCCCTAAAGCACCAGAAGCATCAAAGCCAGTCAGGTATTGTCAAAGCCATAGAGCAAGAGAAATTAAGCTTGAAGAGAGAGTGCGAACAGCTACAGAAGGAGCTGTCATCTGCCAATAGGAAGGTTAGTCTCTGGTGGGAAGTCTGAGTCAGCGCTGCACTTAACAGCTCATAGAGATGGAAGCTGTGGCTTATTTTTGCTCTGAGCTTTGTGCTCTATCTTCTACAAGTCCCTGTCCCAAACAGCACACTGTCTCCTGCTCTGTGCTTCTGCTGAGTGCACTGCAGCAGAGCAATGCTCTGAGCTGTAGGAGTTGTCGGTGCGGACCATTCACTGGTGGAACATGGGAGCCACAAACAAAATGTAGCCTCTAAGTGATGTGCAGTGCTAGATTTACCACATTTTGTCTGAAAATCACTACCCTGCCTATTATTTGATGCGTGTGTGTGTGGCGCACTATATAACATTGTCTTAGACATAGCTTCTAACAAAGCATTACGCTTGTCCAGATACTTCATCTGGAGTTGTGATGTGCAGTGACTCATGACTTGCATGTTGAATACAGCAGATAAAATGAAGCTCCTGCCTTTCTGAGGAAACGTCTTGTCTTCCGTAGATCAGTCAGATGAATTCTCTTGGACATGAATTGGAAACAAGCTCGGAAAATGAAGGGCTAAGGAAAAAGCAAGTCAAGCTGGATGATCAGTTAATGGAGGTACTTCTCAATAGGTGCTGACTGTACTGACTGTAGTGTGGAGGTTTATCAGAATGTCACCGAATCCGTGAGTTTATAAAAATGAAAAAAAACCCTTTGTTCTTCAGGGGAAAATGATCAAAACTAAAGAATTAATGTCCTCTAATGTTAACGTCCTCTTTCATGATCAATGTTAGTGTGACCTAACGTGCTTCTGTGAAGCACAGCATGGTTCATGGTAATTCGTGTAATGTTCCAGATACAAAGGCAGACAGTGAAGAATTTTGCTTCTGTGCTTGAGGCAAGGCTAACACTTCACTCTTCCTCCCTAAAATGTGTAACCTCAAGCTTCCGAGCTAGTATTTGCCACATGCTGCTCTTAATGTAGAAGCCTGTTCTTATTTACCGCAGGAATAGCTGGCTAAATGGAAGCCTTGCTCTCTTATCTAGAGCGCAATTGAATGAGAGTTTATGCAGCTTGACATTAAAGGCAAGAGTGAGAACTTGAGTAGAGGCCTCTAGAAAGCCTGCTGAAAGCACAGAGGCTTGTTAGGTATTGCTGGATTTCATGGAAACTGCATCTTAGGTGACCGTGGTGACAGGAACAGAGAGGCTTGACTGAACCTCCGTGTTGAACTTGATGGCTTAAGTTTGAGTTTAAAACATTTTTTACTTGTTCCATAAATCAGACTGTCTTATAGATGACCCTTTGTTAAAATACCTCATGGGTTTTCATCAAGTAAGAGAATGGGAAACATGTTATGCTGAAGATACTATGTAATTAGCCATAAAATTATTAAAAACTCAATTAGAAAAGGTGACATTTTAGCAAGCCATTGAAAACAGTTCTATATCCTGTGCCTTTGCTTTGTGTGTTCTTAATTATGCTTTGGGAAAAATCCCAACTTCGTTAAACTCTTCAGTCTGAACATCAAGTGGGAGTCGCGTTTCCTCCCAAAACTTGTAATTCAAATGTGCAGGACTTGTTGTTTCTGATAACATTTTCCCAGCAGGTGTGTGTAACATTCACTTAGCACTTTGTGACCTCTAACTTTCTCTTTTGTGCCTATTCTCCTTTTGTTCATGGCTAACCTGTCTAGAACTCAGTGGTTGGAACTAGCAGAGAAGGGTGCAGTTCTCTTTCTGAAATAGTGTGCGAAGGTAGAGCAACCATTTTCAATGTACTACCATAGCATGAAGAAAACATTTTTGAATGGATTTTCTTTTTCATTCCATGCATCTTTGAAGTAAAGGAGCCACTATTCATTTTAATATAACGATCTTACTTCGGCAGCTGCGCTAACCTGTGTGGCGTGGCCAGTGCATTCTGTGATTTGATTTGGCAGGAAAACATTGCATGTTCTGAAGGCATTGCTGTGAAAATGGAGAAACAACCAATTGCGTTCAAAAGGATTAAACTGATGGTGAGAAAATGAAAAGTGGCTCGGTTCCTTCCTTCTCACCCAGTGACTGTGAGGCTTGAAGGTGTCCTCGTGTTTGCCTCTGGCCTCTTGCATGTGTTTCCCTAACACTAACTGATATGTGGTCACACTGTGTCATCCCTAGTAGTTTAGTGAGCTCGTTACTGTTCCGCTTCCTTCCACAGATGAATATGGTAAGACTACGTTGTTTTCATTAGCCACGCCACTTGATTTTGTGATGTTAGCATTTACTGATGGTTTCCTCAGCTCTTCCACTCATGTAATTCACATCATCACGTGAAACCCTGAACAAATCCCATTTAAACTTCATTATTTCTACTGTTGATGCTGTTGGTTAAAGAATGGCTCCATTACAGACAAGTTGACTCAAGAGAACCTCCATATGTGTGTGTATACATATATATATATAAGCTTTTAAAAATACTTATACTATTTTAAAGTACCTTTTAAGCCTATATATTTTATTTATTTGGGCCAACAGAGGGGAACAGACACTATCACAGCCACAGCACTAATGTTCTTATCACGTTTCAAGCTCCACCATTGGATACACCATTAGAGCAGTACCCTTGATAGAATTACACCATTATGTAAAATGCTTATAGTTGATTCCATTATAGATGAACTCAATAACGGAACTGTGATCACTAATTGAGGCCTTAATTACAGCATTTGTGAAAGGAAAAGCAATACCGCTAACATAATCTCACGTACCTTTTCCTAAGGGACCGGAGTAATGGTTACGAGATAACGAGAGGATTTTGTGATGTGGTTAGCTGGCTCTTGCAGGAAGAATGATTTTTACATGAAGAAAGCATTAATCTTATGCAAATTCATGCTGCAGATTGGCTTGTCTGAAACTTAAGTCTCAAGAAATTTTTCTCAAGCTCTGCTTGTGGCTTGACTCTAAATGAAAAACATAAAATGTGTTGAGATATCTTCTGTTCAACAGATATATGGGCTCCTAAGTAGTGAATTCTGAATATAACACAGGAGAGAGCAGGAAAATACTTAAATCACCATAGACTGTATAAAAAATTTGTTTTGCTTTTGAGATTTCATTTTGCTTTTTGCGTAGATTAAAGACTAGCAATAATCAGCACTGGTGAACAACACCTTCAGCTGCCTCATGCTAGGTTGAATATTAGGAAGAATTTCCTCTCTGAAAGAGTGGTTGGGTTGGCACAGGCTGCCCGGGGAGGTGATGGAGTCACTGTCTCTGGAGGTGTTTGAGGAAAGGGTAGATGTAGGCTTAGGGACGTGGTTAGTGGGCAGTACTGGTTGTAGGTGAATGGTTGGACTGGGTGAGGTCTTCTCCAACCTTAGTGATTCTATGATAATTCTATACTGGTGCTTTTATTTGCACTGAGATGCTGTTATTAGAAGAGTTGCGAAGACAAAGGTCAAAATTAAAAACAAAAGCTATAGCTCACTACAGACCTGTTTAGGATTTCACCAGAAATTCAGCAAATTCAGGCCTGAAGTTACGAATCAAAGCTCAGTCTCCTGTAGACTTTGCAGAACTGCATGTAAAGAGGCATCTTTTCCACTGGGATGAGTTTGCCTTAGCATCTGCTACTGGCTTCAGACTTGATTCTCTTGTGCACAAGAAATGCTTGAAGCTGAGGTCTAGTGCATTGTGTACCGTGCAAGAACAACTCCAAAAACACACCCTGTGCAAGCCACGGCGCTGCTCTTCCCTGACGCCCTGTCTGTGTTGCTCTGCAGATGCGACACTCGAGCGGCAGCGGGATGCTTAGCCAGCCCCCGCACCCCCGGGAGCTCCCGCAGCAGGGCTGTGCCGTGGTGCCCAGGGAGCAGTTCCTGCAGCTCCAGCACCAGCTGCTGCAGGCGGAGCAGCGGAGCCAGCGGCTGCAGGAGGAGCTTGAAAGCAGACCTTCTGAGACGAACATGCAGCAGGTAAAGCTCTCGTTTCTCTGCGGGCTACTACCTCAGCGGGGCGTTGGGTTCGTTTGGTGTTTTGATTTTTTTTTTTGAGATCCGTTCTCTGTTTATGCCAGTTCAAAAATTAAAATTAATTCCGTCGAAGCTCTACACAAAACAAACCTTTGTTCAGCATGACTTGAGCCATGGCTCAGTTCTGAAGTCCCCTTCATCTTCTTGGCTCATTCCATCCACGTTCAGCTGTGGCTTTTCTCCTTCTGATCAATGTGCAGTAAGTGTTTGTCGTTGGCTTTTTATTTTCCCTTACATCCACGTCTGGAACCTTTGCTTTGAAAAATACACATTGAATCAAACGTAAGGTATGAGTTCAGGCTGTTGCTGCCACATGGAGTTCTGCCACATGAGGCACAGCAGAGCATAATACAAACAAGTAACCCTTTTTGTAAGGTCTCCCCATCTTCATTATTTGGTCACGAGAGGACATTGTTTGGAGGGCACCATTCCTGTTATCCTGAAACATCATCCTCGGCGTTTCTGAGGGAAAGCAATCCAATTCCAACAAAGAGACAGCCACTGCACTCATTGGGCTGAGTCACTTCTCATATTTCAACATGCAAGACTGAGCGATAAGCAACAATAAGCTCTACTATCAAATTTTGCATCTCCCATTTAAAATGAGGCTGCCAAGCAACCTCAGCCAACCAACAGTTTTGCTCGGAGTACTTTGAGTTGCTCAGCTCCCCCTTTCTGCAGGTCTTTTTCATTGGAAAAGTCAAATAATGTTTTGGTAACCACATCCCTAAAGCTTTGGCTTTGGCCATGTGTCTTAAAATAATAATACGACTTATAGGAAAAGATAAAGCTCTAGGTAACTTAAAGACTAATGCTTTTATTAACCTGTTAGCTGAAAAAAAATAATTTTACACTTTGTTGCACTGTATATAGAGAGAGAAATTAGAAATTTCTATATAAGCTTAAGTCTCTGAAGTTCCAAAATCTGGCCATGTTAGTAGATGCATTTTTGAAGATGCATTATGGAAAAAGAATTTATGCAGTACTAGTTTCTAAAGCTTACAAAACTCACAGTTACTTTTCTAAATCAAGGCATTAAATGGAGCAGTTCCCCATAAAGGAGCTTAACAGCTAAGAATACAGGAGAAGGAAAAATAAATGAGTTGTTTCTCTCCCTTTCACTGAGTCGTGATGGAGGTGCATTACTGATGTGCTTGGTCACACACGTTGGAAAGCAAAGCGTGCAGTTGAATTTTGAAATCAATAAAAGCCATCTTACAGCAGCAGCATCTGCGAAATGAACGTGCTGCGTGCATTGCATTAGAAGCAGTTTTGTAATTTTGCTTTTGAAAGCCTGAGAAACAATTTGCAAACTAGTCATATCCCGGAACCCGCAGTTCTACAGATGTCTCGCTTCTGTTTCCTAGAACCTTCATGAATTTGAAAATATTTTCAGAGAGGCTTTGCAAGCGTTTGCTGTCAATGCACTTAACCCTTGTAACTTTTCTTTGTATCGGTTTTAAAGTGAACAGATGTGAACAAGTTTCCAGTTTGGAACATCTCCTACAGCTGATTTCATGGACTCTACTACATGGCTTTCTAAATCACTGTTGTGAAGCATTCATTTTACAGCTATAAACAAGGGCCAAGTGGTGGATGTGTTAAGCTGGGACAAACCCAACTGCTTCTTTAAGCACTCCTTTAATCCTTATCCCTTCGTCTTCCTGAAGCAAGCATCTAGTTTGAGCTTATGTCCATTTTAATGTTCCTTTTAGCGTCTTGAGAGATTGCATCCTAACCCCTCTTCACCATCTTTTCACCACTGAGTGCAGCGTCAGGTCATCCATGTTTTCGGCATCAATTAACCACCTCATTTTGCTGGTGCTGCTTCGCACTTTGCAGCTTTCTTCGATCCCCAGTCCTTCTGCATAAGGCACCAAAGTTGCCCTCCTCCTTTTTGGAAGCTGTGTGCTCCTTATGCTTTGCATCCTTCATTGCTTTTCGTTCGTGGCTACGGTGGTCTGTGTTCTCCTTTGCTTTACAGTTTGTGTTGAGCTGTTGCTCACCAAGCTCAGTATTCCAACATCACCCCATTAAAGCTCCTCTGCCTTTTCTCCTCTGTTAACCTGCCTACCTCCTCCCTAACAACAGCTGCCCAGTACTGCCATGCATGCTGGGCCTTGCTCAAGAGGAGTCCCTGAGCCAAGGCTCCCAGAAGTTCTCCTCCACCCTCTGCCAACCCATAGTTCTGCTCGGAGTACTTGGAGTTGCTCAGCTCCCCCTTTCTGCTGGTCAAAATTCAAGTAACCTCTGCCCAACAGCTTGCTCAGTTGTCTCGGCAGAAAACTCTCAACTAGGTTTGAAGAGGAAGTCAGTGGGACTGTGTTTTTCATAGATGCTTTTTGGCGACTTGAGGCAATATGTAGTGGCAGATAATTGCCCCTTAAGTCATGGAACTTCTTTGCCAGTAGCACTTCATCGCTGTCACTGATCTTTTTAAATCCCCCCCAAAGGTGGATGAGCCCTCTTCAGCATCCTGACCTCTAGAAAACGCATCCTGAGTATTTCTTTAATTGCATTTGTGTAGCACTGATACAGACAAATGTAACGTGGTGCTGTGCCTGCTTTCTCTTGCGTGTGTTTTTGTCTTGTGTTGCTTGCTTGGCTTGTACTGGTGGTTTGCTTTAAGTGTACGTGCATATTTATAAAGACAACCTGGATATCAGGGTGAAGTGTCCCACTTGCCTTCTCTCTCTAGGCCTTGCTACCGGAGCAGCGAGCAGTGCATGCAGATTCCTACAGGAGGATCGGGCACCTCTGACAGCTTGGCTGCTTACCATCTCATTCCTTACCATGATACACACACACAAACATACAAACTGGCATAAGCTGAGAAACTTGAGGATCCATTTTTATTTTATTTTTTAAGTCTCCACAGTGTTATTTCCTATTTATTTGTCCAGAAGCTGTTTTGTGGACATTCGTAAGCTGTCCTTTTTTCATTTGTTGAGAATTGTTTCTATTTATGTTATTTAAAATGTGGGTTTGTTCATCGTGGGAAGAGCCTATTTTTCTCAAATGGTACTAATTTTATATGAGACAAAGGAAATCTGGGGGTATTTATGCTGCATTTTTTTTGTATAAGATGTCTAAACTTTTATAACAGGGAAAGATGACATTCTTGATGTAAATGAAAAATAAATTTTTTTTTAAACATAATGTCTGTTGTCTTAATAGCATCAATAGTATTCACTTTATGAACAAGAATTAACAAGTTTTAGACACTGTGATTGAATTTCTCATGGCAAGGGCGGTGACCAAGGCCATGGATGGGGCCCTGGGCAGCCTGAGCTGGTGGTTGGAACTGGATGGGCTTTTTAGGGTCCCTTCCAACCCAACCATGCTGTGATTCTATCATATGACTTCTGGGAAAGGTTTGCAATAGAGGATATACTTTGATACAGAATACTCTGCTTCCCCAGCAGATGTATGTGCACATTTGAGACAAGAATTTCCATTCTACAGAGACATATCTTATTGCTGTGACCATAAAGTAAAAATGGTAGTGCCAGGAAAAGGGGAAAATTATCAGCCTTGTTTCTCAGATGATGTTCCTTAGTGTTTTTCTTCTGACTCCAATTACTAGATTAAATGAGATTTTTTTCCCAATAATTAGAGGCCAGCAACCACTTCTTTAAGGGGTATGGTTTGTTGCTTATCTTTGTAATGCTTGAGCTGGCTTCCACCTTCAAGCACAAAATGTGAAATTAAGTAGAATGCTCTCAAATTATCTTCAAGCCAAAAAACAAGGATCACAGATGTTAAGACCACTAATTCTTAGATTCCCCTGAACCACTCTCTCAAAGCTCCTGTAAACAATATGACATGCAATAATCAACCATGGACTTGAATTCCAATTAAATTACAGAAGATAACTGAAGATTATTTTGTTGGAATTCCTTTTAGTAGTACGTTTTAAAAGCTGGAAACTTATCCAGTCCAGCAGCACTTCAAATCTGCTTTCTGGATGACTCTATGGCAATGTTTTATGATGTCTTCATAAGCTAAGTGATCGTGCAACTCCATGTGTAGACTTAGGAGTTTCTGGAGTTCCAACAAATAAATTCTTGAGCGGACTTGAATCAATCAGTCCAACAGGATCTTCCTACAGTGGTTAAGATGAGTAGCTGAGTCCTCATAGTTCCTGGTGTTTCTAACTTATTTGGGAGACTTCCATTCAACTGTTGTTGCAACAGGCACTCTCGCATCAGTGGTTTGCTTTCATTTTATTTAGATTACCCATTACCTCACTCAAGAAAAACTGCAAACACACGTTGGATTATTCAGAAGCATTAGCTATCTACAACTAATCAAATGAAGTAAAAATCAAGGTTGGGATAATAACGTGCTAGTTTTAGGATATAATTTAATTTTGAGGGGCCTTTCGGATGAAGGGTTACAGTCAAAGCAACATTCCATTATGACTGCCTCTTTTTTTTTCCCTGAAATCAGTAAGGTTTTCATTGGTATCATTTCCCCCACTCAACAGATAAATGTGAGAAGAAGGAAAAAAGGAAGCTATCCAGGTCCTGTTATCACAGTTGATAGGGAGCTTAGAATTTTATATCAATTTGTCTTAGATAAAGTAATCTAAAGTATAACTTTGTTGTGAGTGTCCTTTAAACGTTTCCATAACACTTTGCTTCCATGAAGTGTTTATTAACTTAGCTGACTCAAATAAACTCAGACGTGGAGTGGCAATGCTTTTCTTCTGCGTGAAGTGAAAGGAAGGATAGCGCTGAATGTGATCTGATCGTTGTTAAGAGATTCTCACGTACGTGTTGCTTTCCAGGGGGGTCATGAGCACCTTCTAAAGATGATGGAAGAACGTATGATGGACGTTGAACAGAAACTGAGGCTTGTGAAGAGGCTTCTCCAAGACAAAGTAAATCAGCTGAAGGAACAAGTAAGTGTTCTTACTCTTCTCTCCAAATCTTCCCTGTTGCTTCTGTAAACAACTAAGTGGCAAAAGCCACAGTATCGTTCTTGCTGAGAAGAAAGTTAAAGATATTCTTCTTTGAATACTTCTGAGCTAACGTATTTGCCCAAAGCTTCCCAAAAATTCAAACTGGGGTCTGAATTCATCCCTTATTAATTCCCTAAAAGCTATGCACGTTTGGTATGCAGACGCACTTGAAGTCAGGAAACATAAAATTTGGGCCAAGTATTTTAGCTGGACAAGTTGCTTACAAATGAGTGAAGAATTTCCTGTAGAATACAGAGATTACGGCAGAAGAACTGATCTTTCCACACCCCCTGACCCAACACCTCTTTTGCTTGATCAGATTTTGGGTTTTCTGTTCTTGCTCTGATCTGTCTTCTTCAGAAGTCCTCAATAGTGCAGGAAAAGGGTCTTTTGTACGCTTAGGAAGGAGTGACGTGATAGCAATGCAGAGAATGCCTGTTCTCTACTGAGGTGCAGTCTCTGCACTTGTTTTAAGGAGAAGCTACACCACTGGGGTCTCCTGCCAAAGAGCTTCTCCAAATGCAAACGGACAAATGCCGAGCTGCTTTCCCTGATTTTACAGGGAGGCCCAAACCTCTGTGGAACTATCTCTGCAGGACCAACGAGCACGTGGAGCACACCTGTCCTTAAAGGACAAACGACAAAAGGGTCATTTGAAGCTCTCCAACATCTGCATGATCTTTCAAGTTCCTTGCAAAGTCTTCCCAGTTTCAAAATGTTCATAGCATCCGTAATGACTCCATAAACGTATAATTTCTAACAAATGAGAATAGAATGAGCAGGCGAGTTGTCTTCCTTGGATAAGTTAAAATGAAGGCGTTCAGCTAGACCTTCTTACCTTTTAAAATAGCTTTTCATTTTTCTTTTGCCATTCCTGTGCTGAGTAACGATGTTTCGCTCACAATTCAGCTTTCCAAGAACACCAAAGCAGATGCAGTGGTCAAGGATCTCTATGTTGAGAACGCGCAACTGCTGAAGGCTTTGGAGATGACAGAGCAGCGCCAGAAAACTGCTGAGAAGAAAAACTATTTACTGGAAGAAAAAATCGCCAACCTCAATAAGATCGTAAAGAACTTGGCTTCGCCGTCTATCAGTTCAGCAACTGAGTTAAGATCATAGCAAAGCCATTAAGTATGCCACAATCCCATGCACTTTACTGGAATTTTAATATTTCAGCTTTTCACTGCGTTGCCTTTTTGTATCGATGACTTTTAGTTAAGAGATGCCTCCAAGGGGGTGGCAGAGCTAAATCCCAAACAGACACTGCCAACAGAGATTCTTTTGTTTATTCCCAAACTATTTTTCTGCTGAGTTTTGTCTAAAAGCAACCTTTGCTATGTTAAAAAGAAAAAAAGTATGTTTTTCTAGGTTAACTTATTTTGATACTTTGGTTTTAATTTAAAACACAAATTCTGAGTTTACTGAATTGATTATTTCTATCTAGATTGAAGCACAAACTTATGGTATTGAATTAATAACTTTAAAACCCTTTTGGCTTTCTGGGATACTTCTTGGTCCAAACCTAGAAATATTGACAGAATCAGGCTCATCTGAGTTGGAAGGGACCTTTAGGTCATCCAGTCCAACTAGAACAGGGAACGAGGAGGGACACCTACAGTCTGAATACTGCCAATGTAATTGCTATTGAAAGCAAGACTTTCATAGTGTTGTCTGTATCCTGCAATATGATTCTAGTTTCTGTAAAGCAATATGCTCCACGTATGCATTAGGAATCTGGGTTATTCTTCATGGCTGTTTCTCTGCAGAAGAAAAGCAGTCAAAAATATGTAAATAGACTACTGCCTCCAACTAACAACCGTATTTTATCAGAAGAAACGTCTCAGATGGCAAATAAAGACTACTACTCTTTTTTTAATTTTTTTTAAGAAATTGTAGAGGCCTTACATTTTTTTTTCTGCTAGAAGAGTCACCAAACAGAAGTGAAGAAATGAGTTAATATAAGTTGTAAATTCAGTAAAGCCTTGGAGTATGCTTATTAAACAACTGGCAGAAGAGTGAAGAGGGGAATTCAGTGATTTCTTCAGTGAACCCTGTCATTAGGCCTCACAGACCTTTGTCACTAATGCAGTGTTCAGTTTGATGTGACAGTTTGGAAGGACATGTCTTTTGTGGTGGGTCTGAGTACAGAAACTAAGTTTGCAATTAATTGTGAGGAAACATACTCGATGTGAATACGAAGAACTCAGGGAATAAAAAATTAGTTTCCTTCTGTATAATAAACGTGGATGTTAATGTCAGTAGATGGAGATAAACATGCATTAGGGAGAGCAGGATGAACTGAATTTTGTTTGGTTGAGTATTACCTTAATACTCCTAGAGCAACCTGCAGTAGTGTTGTAGTCAGGAAGGCTGAAGAGCACGCAGCTTTGTAATGGCAGGTGGTAATTATACCTCCTATCTGATGAGTTCATGGGGAACTCAGGCTTTCTGGGAGCACCTTTAGGAGTGAAATGGGCCCAACAGAAGTCACTGAATGAGAGCTCACATGCTCTCAAGCTGGTTATAATTGATTATTACCAATGGTCTAAATGGGATGCTAGCTCTCCCTATGCATGCCTGGCCTCCATCAGACCAGTAAGGCATACTTAATGTATATAGAACTGGAAAAAGGGGCCATACTGGCAGTACTTGAAACTGGACCTCTTTATATATGCATGCATCATGGATGCAGGAGGGGAAGGTGGGAGCTTTATCTCTGGGACCACTAGCAAGGTGACCATTGTGACAGCATTTGTTAAGTGGCAAGTGTCTTCCAAATACTGGGATGCAACTGCCTACACCCTGCTGGGTAACCTGTGGAAGATGACTTCCACTCGGTGCTGTGGCTGTAGGGGATGCTACCTTTGTCTAAAGAGTTACCTGCCACTCGGAGGGCTGAGAGACCGAACTGCACATGCTGGGTTTGAACTCCTCTTCTCCTCCATTGCCTTGTGGAAACAGACATACAATAGCAGCAGAATATTTTGGAGGAACAAAATCTTCCTTTTAAATTATTTCACTACTGTGCTGTTCTAAATGCCTGTACTGGCTATTTGGCTACATAATCTCGGAGATTTACAGATCCTGTTTCTCGCAGGCTACAGAAACATCTTGACAAATCGCACTGACGTGAGTTGGAGCTTGATTTTAAAATCTGAAGTAGAGAGATCCTTCTTCTTTTCATGTTAATCTGTAAGTGGTAGCAGTTGTAATCATAGAATAGTTTGAGTTGGAAGGGACCCTTAAAGGCCATCGGATCCCACTCCCCACAGTGAACAGGAACACTCAGAGCCCCATCCAGTCTGACCCTGGGTGTCTGCAGAGATGGGGCTTCACCACCTCTCTGGGCAACCTGTGCCGGTGCTGTATGATACACCTCTGTGTGTGGGCACCAGGGCTGTGTGTTAGCAATGTGGTAACTGAGCACACCTTGAGCTACGCTTACGCTATGGAAATTAGCAAAGTTTCAAAATATTTCCAGGAAAGAACACAGGTAAGGTTCAGATGATCAGGACTGTATTTGGAAGTGTATTATTAGCTAGTACATATTAACACCACTTCATATATTGCCCAGGGAGTGGTGGGGTCACCATCCCTGGAGGTGTTCCTGAGCCGTGGGGATGTGGCACTGAGGGACGTGATCAGTGGGCATGGTGGAGTGGGGTGGGCTGGGGTTGGGCTTGGGGAACTCGGAGGTCTTTTCCAACCTGAATGATTCTGTGACTCTACAAAAAAAAGGGAGCCAAGCTATGAAGTTAGCACTGGACTACAGGGGAGAAGCAGATAAAAGGGATTCTAACATTTCCTTTTCTCACCTTATTCTGCCTCATTCTACTTTCCTTTCTTTCAAACACCAACCTAGCCACAGGAAAGGATTGGAGAAGGGTGGAGGAGGAAAACGGTAAATGTTTTTTTAGACAAAAACTCGAATCTCATTGGAATGCTTGTGCGAATGAATTCTCAGAAGTGCCTTTTGTCATTACATATGCTGGAGCCTTTCTATGCTGTACTACTTTTGTTGCTGCAGTTCAGACAATTCAGGACAAACCCTTCCCAGGTGGGGAGAATGGCTGCGGTGCTCACCAACAGGTGTTGTGTTGCTAGTTGTGTCAGCTCAAGAGATAAGCAGCTCATTCTACAATGGCAAGGCTACTGAAAATAAGCATAGAAACATGTAATCTGTTAAGCATTTGTGATCTTTTGTGCATGATTGTGTCTCCTATGCACTACAGGCATTTTAAAGATACCAAAGTATTTAGCGGTATGGTAAGTCACTCAGTTTCTGGGCCTCCTTGGTACAACAGGGCTCACCAATTAAGATATTAGCTACTTTATCGCCAGAAGGTGTTTTAAATGCTTTCAACTCTCGCTTTATGAATCACTGTGAAAATAAAGGCACGTGGGTTTCCAGGGTTGGAGTTTTGGGAAGAGGAGGGATAGGCAGAGGAATCACGCTCGAGTTAAATGTGTGTGAGCTGAATTCACACCGTTGAAGTACTACGTGTCAGTTTAGAATGGAATAAAAGGATACTTTGCTACGCATTCTCCAATTACTACTTTAGGTACAAAGAAAATGGAATTATTTGAATTCTGACTGAAAAAAAAAAAAAAGAGAGAGTTGTAACATACTTTTAGGTAAATAATAGGTGAGGTAGAGCTGGGGGCAGCCTGGATCTGTCAAGTAAAACACCAATGGCATCACCATCTCTCAGGTTTTCCACGACTGCCTGCCGCGTGAGATGCCACCGTTGCTGACGTGTCTCCTGTGTAAATGAAACCAGTTGTATTTGTTTGTTTTTACTGAGTCTGTTGCGTCCCAGTGTGATGTGTAGTCCTTACACCCCCATGTAAAGCTGGAGGAGGAACCAACCTACGTGTTATTTATAATGAATGTAAAAAATGAAAATAAATCACTGTAAGATCCCTGCTTGCGGCTGTGGGTTTTTTTTGTTGTTGTTTGTTTGTTTGTTTAATCTTTTATGAATATAGTGGGGGCGGGTTGGGGTTGGACTCGGTGATCTCACAGGACTGTTCCAACCGGAATGATGGGCGGCCGTGCTCGTCCTCCCGTCCGCCGGGGGGCGCTGTAACCGCGCTATCGCGCCGCTCCGTCCCCGGCCCTCCTCTCGTCTCCTCTCCGCGCAGGGCGGGGCCGCCGCCCCACAACGCCCCGCGCCTAACGGCTCCTCGCGGCCGCGCCCCGCAGCCCGCCCCCCCGCTCACGGCCTCCGCCCGCCGCCCTGAGCGCCTGAGGGGGCCGCGGGCGGCCCGGCCCTGCGCGGAGAGGAGCCGGGCATGCGGGCGGCGGGAGCGGGCCGGGAGGAGGAGGTGGGATGCTGTCGCGGAAGAAGACGCGGACGGAGCTCTCGAAGCCGGGCGAGGTGCAGGGGAAATACGTGAAGAAGGAGACCAGCCCGCTGCTCCGCAGTGAGTGCCGCAGGGCCCGGTGGGGCGGGGGGGGGGGCACACCGCACACCGCACGGAACCCCACGCACAGGGCTGCGTTGTTTCGCCGCGGCTCGGCCTGGGTTTTCCGTCGGGTGCGCCCTCGCCCGGCCGCGCTCCCGCAGAACGCTTCGGGCCGGCCCAGGGAGCGCTCCCAAACTCCTCTCGGCCTTCGGGAGAGCCCCGGCGGTCCCGGCAGCAGCAGGTGGCTGGGGCTGACGGCTGGTGGCTGGCAGCGGCGGGCACGCAGCTCGGCCCGGCTCTGCTCGCACCGCCCGGCGCTGTGTCGAGCCCGGTTCGGCTTGGTTCTTTAAACTCCAGGTGTGTTAGCGGGCTGTGCGTGTTACCTTCGCACCGCTGAGCGCTGTGCGCGCTCTCGGCTGTGATGTAATGAGCGGAGTGACGCGACTGCTTTGTAAGGATGGCCGTAAATGCACGGATTCACTGAGTGCGCCTTCTGGGACGGAGCGAGGTTTTGCTGTGAGTTAAAAGGTGACAGGGGTTTGTCGGTAGGTTTAGCAATAGCTGTTGGAGCGGGTCCAGAGGAGGGCACGAAGATACTGAGAAGCTGGAGCACCTCTGCTGTGGGTCAGCTGAGAGCTGGGGTGTTCAGCCCGGAGAGGAGCAGGCACTGGGGAGACCTCACTGCAGCCTTCCAGTACCTGAAGGGAGCTTGTAAACGAGCTGCTTTGAAAGGAGAAACTGAAACACCTCTGTGGCTGTTCAGGAGTTCACGTGCGCAAAGCACTTTGCTGGTTAAGCTTTTGAATTAGTGCAGAAAGGATAAATTGTTTCTGATCCATCTATAAGGTTCCCGTAAGAGTGTGGGCGCTGATGTATTCAGTTCACGGGGGCAGCGGGAGCCAAGGTGCTGGGATGTTCTTGGCCTAATAGAGAGGTTCAAAACCTGACTGATAGAGCTGCAGTCCAGCGGGGGTGGGAATCGTTTGTGTTGGCTTCTTTTCCTTTTGGTAGCTGCAGTTATGCTGTCAAAACTGTGCTGCTTTGGCAGTTGCTTCTGTTACGGATGGAGGGTGTGATGGCTTTTGTTGCGCCAGTGCAAATTGCAGCGTTACCGTGGCGCTGGTATATGCATTAGAGGGGCGTTAAAGGGGTTCTGGCATTAGAACTTAGTCACTTGCATGGTGTAAGTCAGGCGCCGTAGCTAGCCAAACACCGTGAGCGCGTGCAAAGTTCTCATTTCCCTTCTCTGGTGCAATAGATCTGATGCCTTCCTTCATCCGTCACGGTCCGACCATTCCAAGACGAACTGATGTCTGTCCTCCCGAGCCGAGCCCTTCTGCGTACGGCTCCGGTGGAGATGGAGCTGTTTCCAGAAACCAGAGTTTCCTTCGAGCGCCGGTGCAGAGGCCGCCGCATGAAATAACGAGGCGCGAAAGCAACAGACTGTCTGCACCTTCCTACTTCGCTCGGAGTTTAGCCGACGTTGCTAGAGAATATGGCTCTTCCTCCCAGTCCTTTTTGACAGAACCTAATTCCGTTATGGAAAACGGAGATGGCGGCGCGCGCTGTTACTATTACGATCACTTCTACGATGCCCAGAGGAGACGTCAGTTAAATGATCGCTTGCACGAGGACTACAGGTATTACGAGCACAGCGGTGATCTTTTCCAGAGGATGTCCCACAACCACGGGCGGCGCACCTCAGGTGAGGATGGGTTCCACTGAGCAGCTTCAGGTGCAGAGGTGTTTCTGAGTGATCGCGGTCGCCTTTCTTTAGATTCTTTTGTAGTGACCTTTTGTGTGATCAGAGCGCGTGCTCGTGTGTCCTAGGATTGAGTTTGGTGGCACATTTAGACGGTGATTCATGAAATAAATGAGGTAAGTTTGAGCAAATTTTTCTTAATCCCAGACACGCATGCTGTTCTCTTGACATCAATTCCATTGCTTACAAGCAAGGAGTTGGGCTCAATAGGAAACAGCTACTGTTTTCACGTTGCATTGAATAACCAGCAGATCTGTCCCATAATATTGCTGTTCTAATGTATTACTGCTATACGTATCATTGTATCGTTTGATTTTTGCTAATTTTATAATGAACTATTTAATGCGAAATGAAGAGTAATGACTGTTTTGTGTAAGTAGCAAATGGGCGTGTAGTTAGTGCTGCAATTCACTTCCTAGCCTCTGAATCCTTCTTGGCTTGTAATATTATTTGAGGAGGAACAGTCATACTTAAAAACTCGCAGGGACCTGTCGTGCTTTTCTAACGGAAGAAGAGAATCGGAAATACAAGTCTGTTAAATATTTATTTCTGAAGTATTTGGTGATCCCTGATGACCCAGGAGAGTCGTTCTTTTGTGTCGTGCTGCTGTAAGTCTCCTGGAGGAAGAAACGTGGGATTTCAGTGTTACCCATGGAGAGGTGACCTTACAGGCAGTACCTCCAGCAGTGTTTGAGCTGTGGTTGTACTGCTCAAATGATGTTCAGGGAGGAGTTCTGGTTGGTTTTTAATACATTAATGTTCCAATGAAACATGACAGGGGAGCAGTGCTAGCATCCCTGCTGCCAAGCAGTGCGTCTTGAGATGCTGATGTTGAAGACTTGCTGCTCCATGCTTCTTAACTTTGCTAAATGCTGGCTAACTACATCAGATCTATCTAGGCTTTGCAGGAAACCCCTCCATCTCTGCTGGCTGCTCATCACTAAGCGTGTACCTGGTCCTCAGAGCAGCCCCTGCTGGCTTCTGCTGTGGGTCTGGAGGCAGGAGGGGAGATTTCACACAGCAGCCCCTCAGCTTCACACTCAAAATGCCGCAGTGATGGTGAATACTCAGAGCCTTCAAAAACAATATTAGCACATTGTAGGACTGGAACAACATCTCAGCGGAGATGGAGCTCCACCTGTTCGTTTGAAGGTGAAGTTAAGCAGCAAATTTCTAACACAAGGACTTCACAGCTGTGTTTTTCCCAGTTGTAGCAATGCAGGTTTCTTTCTCATTAGGCTTTTCTCTCTCATTTGTCTCCGTGCTTTCTTAGCCTTTGGAAAACACAGGAGCTGCTGGTGTGTGCTTGGTCTTTGTCATTTTCACTTGTGTATGTTTGCAGTTAATAGCTTGGACAGGTTTTACATATTTCATGATGGATGAGCATTCAGTCTTACATATATGCAGGAAATAATCCAAAGAGGTGAACCTCTTGTCTGCCAGCATATTATCCCTTTTCCTCTGTTTTTACCTTTAATCTCAACATGGAACGTGGACTCTTCAGCTTTAGTTTCACTGCAATAAGCATATTAACCTCTGTCCTTCTGTATGTCTTCTCCAGTATCAGTGTTGCTTTAGATCAGTAGAAGTATGATGTGGTCAAGAGTAAGAAAGCCTTTTACCTCCTTCTTTCTTTCCCTTCACTGCTAAGCTCAGTCCTGTTTCAGCTGCCTGTTGTTTTGGAGCCTTGTTTCCATTGAGCAGCACTAGCCCCTCTAATTGCTACTTCCAGTCTCCTTCATCTCCAGCACAGACCTTCTGTGTTCACTGCCTTGCTCTGGATCACGTCTTCCCTACGCATTTCCATGGTTGTTTTTAAGTGTTTGACCTGAGTGGAGTTCTTCACAAAGTTAATGGAAATGTGTTCTCATTGACATCTTCACGCTCAAAGTATGCAGCAAAGTATTTAAGCAAATGGCCTGATTTTTTTCAGGAGCTGTCAGTGACAGTGTTGCATTGCATTGGCGTTTCTCCTTCAAGTCATGTTCTTTCTGTGTTGATTCATTTGTCCACGCCTTCCTTTTCTTATTCTCATTAGGTTTATTTTAATTACTAACCGGTGCTAGTGCTTCTCCTGAAATGTGCCTTCAGGTATTTCCTAGTGGTGTGTGTTTAGTTACCTCTATGGCATTTCTGGATTTTTAATTTATTTTTTTATTAAGTGTCGGTTTCAAACTTAATTCTGAGAGACTTTACCTGTCATTCCTCGCCATGTCTTTCCTCTCTTCTAGGTGAAAGGTTTGGGGAGGTCTGTGGTTGAAGTTCTATCTGCAGTATAGATGGGAACTAACTTGTAACCAAGACCTCAGAGTTTATTTGTGCCCGTTTGAGCGGTAAGCTGAACAATTCTTCCGTGTACGTGACAATGCTGAGATTGAAATCCCAATGTAAAAGGACTTTGTGGTGTTGGGTTGTGCAGAGCTGCCTGTGATGGCAGGGGAGAAGCCTGCTCAGGTGAGCTGTGCTTGCAAGGAGCTGCAGCTCGTGGTAGATTTTGCACCTGACGTGGAATTTAAACACAGAAGAATACTATTTGATCAGTATTACGCAGGAAAGCTTCACGCTAGAAGGCTTCAGGGTTTCTTGTAGCTTCCTTCTTTGGTCAGTGCTTTGGAAATGAACATGCACAAAGTAACTCTTGGTGCTGTCGGTCTTGCTGGTCATCACAGATGTGTATATCTGACCGTAGGTTCTCATTTTTCTCTAGTTCAAATGCTAGCAGGAGCCGTTCATCGTACCTGTGTTCATTCTCCCCCCCAGGAAGCATCTCTGAGATCTATAAGAAAAACCAATATACAGTTTCCTCAGGTCTTGAGTAACTCCAGTTACATAAACACCTGAGTTATGCTAAAGGCCAGCCTGCGTGCTGTGATTGTTGAGTATAACCGGGCATCCTGCAGCTCACGGATTGTTTCAGCATCACCTGTGATTCTGGGAGAAGCCACGCACACAGAGTGTGCCCTGGGAGGAGCCACGCAGCTGGAAGTGGCTGCTCATACAGGAGCAGAGCTGCCTGTGCTGCCTTCCCAGCAGTGTGTGGCTTTGCTATTCACTGAGTCCATCTTCCAGCCTTCTCTGGCTCTTCTGTGAGCAGGCACAGGCCTCGTGGCAGCAGAACTTGTGGGGCAGAGGGTGGCTTGCTGCATGTCATCCTGCCTTGGGCAACCTTTAATGTTAAAAGCTCTCAAATGTTAAAAAAAAAAAACATTCACCCTTACCCCAAGAAACAAATAGGTTTGTACTTGCTGCTGCAATCGTGATGGAATTTGAGTGGGAGGAACTCTTGAAAAAGCGCAACAGGACAAAACCCCGATGCAGCGAGCAGCAAAACACGTTTGTACCTTTATGAAAATCGTTTCCCTCTCTCGAGTCTGGGTATTCCAGCTTGTGGCAGTTTAATGCATGCTGTTTCTTTGTACTTCTTCTCCAAAGTGCAGCATTTTCAAGGAGCTGAAATGTTGGCATTTTGTCAGTGGAACGGAAACAGAAGCAGTGGCGTAACCGTGGCTGGGGTCTGACATGGGCTCCTGGCCCCAGCACGGCTAAAGGTCGGGCGGCCGCTGGGATGTTCTTCTCGCTGCAAGTCAAGGGCTAAATTGCTTAATCCTAATGGGGGATGGAGCTGTCACATGAGCACAGCTATTAGCTTGCCTTCGTAAAGCTTATGAGTGGGTGAGCGCTGCAACAAGGGGAGAAACTTCAAGGCTGCATAATCCAGAGCACGCCGAGGCCAGAAATGGGTTTGTAGGTGAGCGGGTGTGTTCCGCAGGGCAGAACTGGGGAGGAGCTCCCTGCATTTACTGCTTGTGTTCGTCCGGTTGCTTTGACACCTTCCCATTGCTTTGCTGATGACTTCGATCTTTCACTGGAATCCCAGCGCAGCCAGTTCTCCATCTGCCCTTCTGCAGGTAGCCTAGTGCTTACGCTGGTGGCTTCCCCTGCCTGGCGTGCCATACGTTGTGTGTGCACTGGTGCAAAGGGCCATTCCCGTGGTCAGCCAACAAGAGTATGGAATTTCCTGAGAAATACGAGAGCTTTGCTGCTGCTCTGCTCTTCCTGTTGTCCTTCTGAGTTCATGGCCATACCTGAAAGGCCGTGCCTTTTCCTTCCACTCAGGAATAAGCGCACAAAAATGTTTGCTCTGAATATCGGAAGCAAAGGGATGTATTCCTCGCTCACTGACACAGCATTTATGGTCATATCTCTTCCTGGCTTCAAGAGACTGGGGAAAGGAGCTCCCACCCCGCTTCTTGGGGCTGTGGGGAAATAGTAATCCACAAACGCTGCCCGCTGAGGTTGAGTAGATGTATTTGATGAAAAGGTAATTGGAATTTCTTTGTAGCCAGAGACTGGTGAACTGCAGGACTGCAGATAACTGAAGGAAATCCCTTAAGTAGAGTTGAATGTGGAACGTCCAGCAGGAGCACGTTCAGTAGGCATGCAGAAGGTGAAAGGCACCTTTGGAAGTCTTGAATCCGTCACTTGGTGGTTTTCTCTGATTTTTCTTAGGAAGGTAGCTGATAGAAAAGCCCTGAGGCTCCACAGGACATAGGGGGAAAGGGCAGACAAAACGGGAATGTGGTTCTTTCAGTATATCTCCCAGCATCCAGCGTGCCCACTTCTATAATGTAAAACTGTGTGCGTGTGGCACGCAAAAGAGAATTTTAAAACGAGAGTGAGCAGCCTCTTAAACCAATTACAAGTAATAAACGTTCAGTCTGCTGTGTTTGACGGGCAGAGGTAAGAGATCAGGCAGTTACTGCTTCTGGTCAGCTCTCCCACCCTAGAGAACACACGAGGTTTTAGCTCTCTCTTGCTGGAGGAGGCAGATTGCAGCCACAGGGGCTGGCTGTTGTCGAGGAGGCGTGGGTTGGTCCAGCAAGGAAAGCACGGCAGCACAAACCTCGGTGAGCACAGAACGATGGTGTTAGCAAAGGGCTTCTTCTGCAGGACCCCACGTGGCCCCAGCTGTTCTGCTCTCCTTTGCTGCTGATGGGTGTGCTGCATGCGTTCCCTATCCCTGGAGGCATTCAAGGCCAGGCTGGACGTGGCTCTGGGCAGCCTGGTCTGGTGGTTGGTGACCCTGCACTCAGCAGGGGGGTTGAAACTCGCTGATCTTTGAGGTCCTTCTCAACCCAGGCCATTCTATGACTCTATGAGCTTTACTCTTCCCTCTTCTTGGTTGTCCTCCTCGTGTTACTGTTCTTGAGTGGTTAACCTGAAAAGCTTTGGTGTCCTGCCATTTCTTTTCTAGGCAGTTGAAGTAGATGACTGTAACGAGGAAAAAAAGCTGGGGTTTTTTTGATAGCTAAATACTAATCTGTCATTTAGATAAAGCTTTAACAGCTGTAATCTGACATAAGGTCTCTGCTCAGCACACTGAGACAAGAGCAGCAGTTTGAGCCCGGTGACATACGCTTACTGAAAAAGCTTTGACTTGTGTGTGCCGGGAGCTGGCTGCTAATGCTGGAGCAGGGGCAGAGTCCAACAGGGGAGGGTGGGGAGAGGAATGATGTTTGGACCTGAGCGGGATTTCTTGTACTAATGCCTAAGGGTGTGTGCTGTAAACCTGGCAGTATTGTGGCAGTATTGTTCATAGTGTCTGGTGGGGGGGGGAGGGGGGCGGGAGGTTAACGTAGTACATAATGTGGCTTGGAGGCGTTACCCATTGAGGTAAACATCTTGATTGTGTATTTCTAGGCATCGGGAGAGTTGCTGCTACGTCTCTAGGAAATCTAACAAATCATAGCTCTGAAGACTTACCTCTGCCCCCCGGCTGGTCGGTGGACTGGACTATTAGAGGAAGGAAGTACTACATCGACCACAACACCAACACAACGCATTGGAGCCATCCCCTGGAGCGGGAGGGGCTGCCACCAGGCTGGGAGAGGGTTGAGTCAGCAGAATTTGGAGTGTATTATGTGGATCACATCAATAAAAGAGCTCAATACAAACATCCTTGCGCTCCCAGGTATGCCACCAGTCTTATCTGTTGTGATTGTCCTTTTCCTAATCCAGCTGAGAATGTGGAGCTGCTTTGGCCTCGTATACCATGCTACAAAACCAGCTTATTTTTTTAAAAGTAAGCTTTACTGGCTCTCGACTGAGATTTTTAGAAGTTGTAATTGTTAGCTTCTGTCTCATCTGTCACTTTAGTTTAGAAACAGGATATTATTCTTACCTCACTAAAATAAAGCAACCATTCTCTGTGACTGTTGGCAAAACAGCCGAGCTGCTGAGAGCAGCATTGGGCTTTAGGCTGAAGATAAACTTGATTGATGTTCCAGGAAACTGAGCAAAGCTCATGTATCTGAAACATGAACTAAGTCTTCTCTGGGATGAAAACAGATATTTTAGCTGCTTAAAACATGAGGGTAAAATCAAGTTAGCATGCACCAAATCTACCAGGTAATTTCTATTTGGTGCTTCATGCTGTATTGCACAAAGAGAACTTTTTTAACACGTGGCACAAGGAACGAGCATAAGAGGATGCCATTTGTTAGAAATAGAATAACTCTGTCACCTGATGCCTGAATAAACACGTTTGTTCTAGAATATTGAACTGTTGGTTGAATCAACACTTGCCTTTTCAGTCATTAAAAACCAGGCAACATTTCAGTTCTGCTTTAGTACCCAGGTAGTGGGCAGTAGGTCTGAGGTGAGTGCTGCAGTACGTGCAAGGTTGTGTTTGGAATAAAGCACAGAGCAGCAGGCAGCTGCTGTCAGTGAAGGGCAGCCGAGGCAGAGCCCTGTGTGCAGCTGCATCGTTGGCCTTTGTGTGTGTTCATCTCCATGTTCATGACAGCAGGGCATCCTGCTTGGTGCCTGCTGAATTTCTCTGCCTTCCTTTGCACAGCGTTCCCCGTTACGACCAGCCTCCCCCGGTGACTTACCAGCCCCAGCAGGCGGAGAGAAGCCAGCCCCTCCTCGTCCCTGCAAACCCCTACCACACCGCAGAGATTCCAGACTGGCTGCAGGTCTACGCCAGGGCTCCCGTCAAGTAAGCTCGTTTTCTTTACTCTTCTTTTGCCCCAAATTACACATGCATCCTTTAGACAGAAACCAAATGGATTCCAGTGTCTGCAAGTAGAACTCTAGCTGCTGTCTGCTTCCTAACTGCACGAGAGCTGTTGCTGACACTGGATGAGAAAGTTGTACTGGATTTTTCGTATCAGAAATTTAAGGCACACTAAACTGAGTGGGCCATTGCTGGTTGAGGATCCAGCCTGAGCACTTTAGACTTCTAATTTTTGGTGCTCAGTCTCCCATTCAACAAACTGCTGTCAGAATATGCTTTTAAAACATATACATATGGTTTGTATGCATACATATTAAGAAAACTCTCCGTGCATATAATCTGTGTCTATATGCACTATGATTTAAACTACATGTATGACACATCTCCCAAAAACACAGTGAAAATTGGCCTGGTCAAGGGACTTGACACTGGATTCTTCCAGGTGGAAATGGGTAACTTGCACAAGCAAGCACAACTGTTCTTTGTTTGTGTCTTAGCAGAAGATTGGAGACCACTTCTCATGGGTTTGCTTCGTGTTAGGCATTACTTAGCATCATCATGGTACTCGGTGCAGTTCACGTGAGCTGCAGCGTGACACACTGGAGAACTGGGAGGACGTGCTTTACTTTCAGTGTGCTTGTGAGAATAGTGCCCCGTGGCTTATAAAGTACACGGGGTATTTTTAGGAACAGGGGATGTTCTCCAGGAATAAATCTGAGTCAGTGCAGTGAAACATTTTCTGATGGCTGCAGCTCTGCAGAAGACGGACACTAAGTACAAAATCAGTTTTTGTAAGCATCCAGGTGGCACTTCAATGGCTGTAAAAGCATGGACTCCTTCATAAGGAGAATGTGGGGAGGCTGAAACTTAACAGCAGCAAAGAGCTCAGTGCACAACTGGGAATTCACAAACCGTGTGGCAGTCAGTGACTTCCAGCTGAAATTTTTAGCTGCTTCTAGTTACTGTAATTGGAATGGGTTTAATTACTTCTCGTGGCTGCTGGCAAACCCATACAGATTTAAATGGACCTAAAATCCAGCAGTGTACTTCTGCAGCACGGGCGTGCTAAGTTCCTGTAACCTGTGAGAGGGCTGAGTTCCTAGAAATACTTCCAGGTTTTGGCTGCAGCTGCATTTCTTTATTTAGGTCTTTGGCACATCCAGACAATGCAGTTTTAAGTATTCCAGCCTGTGGTGTGTAGGTTCTTGCTGGCTCTTCTCTTGAAACTTGAAGATAAGCACCGTAAGATTCTCAGGGGCTTCCCAGAGCCTGGGTCAGTGCTGGAATGGGCATTGTTGGGAGGAACCCAAAATCACACATTTTCCAGCTTCCTTTTACCTTTCTTGAGCTGAAGCAGTGCTGGTACAAACACTGGTGTTCATGGCACTCTCAGATGCATCTGTGAGGAAGCAAATCCTGTTTCAGGCTAATTTTGTACTGGGAAAGTGAGAAGGAGAGGCAGCAGCTGACTTGCTGCCACCTCAGCTTGAGGGCTTCTTAAAAGAACAACTGACGGGTGTTTTTTGGTTACTAAAATCAAGATCATTCACTCATTACAAATGCCATTCTAATGTGTCCTCTGTTGTCGAAACGACTGGCTTAAAGCTTGGAGGAGGGCAGCTATTAATGCTGGTGAGTAGATGTGATAGCAACAATAGGCACTGCTAGCTTTTGTTTCAGGGGGTTTCTGTAAAGGATAAGAATTCTGACCGCTGGAAGCTCTGCCAGGGAGTTGTGTTAGCCCTAATCTGTGGGTTCTGCTTTGCTGGTGAAAAGCAGTCTGTTAAGAACGAAAAGAAGGCACTCGGCTCTCTGGATATCAAGGGGCTTTGAGGTCTAATTATAACTAGGTGTAACGATTTCCAGTGTTGAGGTATTGCTGACACCTTGAAGCACCCTCCCCCCCCTCCCAGTACCTGTCCAGGCTTTATGAGAGCTTAAGCACAATTACCAGAATCTTCACACGGTGCAATCAAGAGCCCTGGCACGTGTTTAAGCCCTTGCTAAACCTGAACGTTGCGTGTTTATCCGTCCTTGAGTTAGGAAGCCCAGCCTGGTGGGTGTTCTGGGAGCCTGCTGGGCTTCATGCGTGGGGCGCTGGGGGTGGGATTCTGACAGTGCCTGCCACGGAACAGAGATTGCGCTTCAGATTCTTCCCCACCGCTTCTGAAGCAGGGACCTGTGTCTTTCTCCACGTAACCAGGATCTCATAGCTCTGCTCATTCCATCTTTTCTTCTGTTCTTCCGGTAGCTGCCTTGTCAGCTGCTGCTATATCCAAGTCAAGAAAATGAGGTTGCAGATGAATTACACATGTTTAGAAGCGCGGGGAAGAAGTAGGAAGTGGTGAGCCTGCAGTAAGGATGCAGCTGCAGTAAGGATGCAGCTACAGCAAGGCTTGCTTTAGCAAATTCGAGTTGAAATGTCTAACACAGAGCAAGACTGGGGCCACGCAGAATGGCTCCCTATTAAAAAAATAAAAACGAGGGCGAGCAGCGACAGTAACTGTGATAAAAGCAGCACTGAGTGCTGGGCCAGCAGCTGCCTACCCACCAGCAGCGCTGCGGTGCACGGCGCCTGGGGGCTGCGCTCCTGGCCAGAGAGGGTGCTCCCGAATGAGGGCTCCGGGCTGGCACTGAGGTGACACGGCCTCTAACGAGGGCTGTTTCTCCTTCCTGATGCTGCCCGCTGCTCCCTTCCCGTCGTTCCTTGCTTCGAGATGCAGTGACCTGAATGAGCGCTGCCCCCGAGCGCAGCAGCCGCGGGTAACCCTCTGTGCCGCTCCAGGTACGACCACATCCTGAAGTGGGAGCTGTTCCAGCTGGCGGACCTGGACACGTACCAGGGCATGCTGAAGCTGCTCTTCATGAAGGAGCTGGAGCGCATCGTGAAGCTGTACGAGGCCTACAGGCAGGCTCTGCTCACCGAGCTGGAGCACCGCAAGCAGCGGCAGCAGTGGTACGCCCAGCAGCACGGCAAGAACTTCTGAGCTGCCCACGGCCCCGGGGGACACCAGGAGCTTTCAGAAGTCCCCGCGGGTTCATCCTAGGAGAGAAGTGCTTTGGTTGAAAAGGCAGCTTATTTTTGTTGACATTGCACCTTTGTTATTATCCTCTTGAATATTTTTCTACATGTATTATGTATTGTTTATACAAATGAGAAACGTTTGTTAACCTTTTTCCATACGAAAACTAGTTTTATTATGCTGAAAACCAGCGTGGAGTTGGAGCGGAGACCCGATGCTGCTCTCGTCTTCTAGCGGCTGGCTGTCTTACTGAGAAGCTGACTCTGTCTTTTCACACGGCAATAGCTGCAGTTACAAGAAGGGCCCTGGATGCAGAACACCGCTGAAATCCCCGCTGGGGATTGGGCCCCTTTTCCCTCGGCCCTTCCTCTGAGCTCCGGTTACAGCTTTAACGGACAGCACGCTGCTACTGGCACCACCCAGTACTGCGCCCTACCACGTGCTTCACGCCAGTGAAGTGGGAGTTGCCTTATTTTTTTACTTCGTCCAACGCCTTGTTCCTTTCGACGTCCTGCTCCATCCCCCCCCCCCCGGACGGCAGAGGGTGAAATCCCTGCCCCTCCTTAAGGACTGGCCTCACTCGGCAAACGCTGCGGAGCCTCCTCGGTGCAGCCCACGCCGTGGGAAGGCAGCAGCACCGCCCCGTGAAGCAGCAGGGCTGGGTCCCCCCCCTTCTTCTTTCTGTCTTCTCTTTCTTAAGTGAGCTGTGTCTCATGCTGAGGTTTCCTTACCTGGAGGAGATGGTTGTGTGCCCAGCTACCCTCGCCGCCGTTTTCATTCGGTTCATGGGTTGTCCTGAAATGTTATTTATGGATTCTTTTTAGTGCAATAAACACGGTTGCAGACAAAAGAAAAACGCATTTCTTGTAAATCCTATGAATTCAATAAAAATCACTTTTGTTTAATGAGCGAGGGGGCGGTCAGCTCATTTCTGCCGCGTGGACGGACGAGTAAAGGCGGTAGGAACAAAAAAGCAAACTTTAATCGTTCTGACGCCGAAAGAACAGAACCAGTGAACACATTCCTATGCACGATAACGAATATATATACAGAGATACAGCGAGACTCCTCCGTACTCGTACAAAGTGAGACCGTGTGCATCAGTCACGAATGGAAAAGTACGCTTCCTTACGACATCGTTAACATACCATAGCATAAGTGTCCTTACAGCTGCTGACTGAGCGAGTTAATACATTTTTAATTACGTTGCTGTAATTGAAGAAAAACCGTGGTTACGTGTTACAACCGATTCAAGTATCCGGACGTAAGATGGTTTTGAATAACGCTAAGATTTGGAAGGTCTTTAGTTGCAGTGCCACGCAAATTATAATTCCCTTAATGACTTCATGATTAATTAAAAAGGGAGAAATAAGGCTTCGTAAAACGAGCTGGGAAGGATGCTGGATATCGCAAACCAAAAGCACTTTGTGTCGGCGGCAGCACCGCTCCGTACACAGAACAGAACACAAGACATGCCCCCGCCTTCCCAGCCGCCACCGGTGCCGCGCGGACAGACCCGGCCTGGGCCCCGAGCTCCGCGCTCGGCCCCGTGGAGCTGCTCGCCGTGGGTGAGCGACCAGGGGCTGAACCGAGGCCGGCCGCGTCGCCTTCATGCACCGACGGGACCGCGCGGGGCTCCCGGCTGCGTCACATCTTCTTCCTCTCCGAGCCCTCGGCAGGCTCCGCTTTCTGCGCGGGGAAGGCGTGGTGGTACAAGTGTCTGTGGGTCGCTGCCGCGCTGTACAGCTTGTACAAAGCCTGCAAGAAACAGGAGAGGCTCAGCTCGCCCGCAGCGCGCGGCTCGCTTTGTGCGCCCGCTCCCGACGGCGGACGATGGTAGAGTCACAGAATGGTTGGGTGGGAAGGGCCCCGGAGCCCGCCCGGCCTTGAGCCCTGCCACGACATCCACGAGGGGAAAGACGTGAGTTCAGGAGCTCGCTAAGCTTTCACCGTTGCACAAACAGCGAAGCCTGCAGGCCCAGAAGTCACAGCTTTCAGCAGTGCCTGAGGCGCAGAGAGCCCCCCGGGCGGCCCTGCCCTGGTCTCCGTGGGACAAAAGGGGTTCAGCACCTGCGAGAGCTGCTCCGCATCTGACAAGGAAATCCCCACCTAACTCAACAGCAGCAAAATGCACCAGCACCAACAGCACAGGGAAGCTGTGCACAGGAGCTGACCCCACAGCATCCCCAAACACAACTAAGAGGAGAAAGATACAACCCCCCCCCCCACACACACACACCTTATAACAAACACAAAAGCCCCCACACTCTCTCTCCCCTTGGCCTCCAGCAGTGCCCTTCCCCAGGCACTGGAGGTGCCACAGCGCTGCCACCAGCCCCTGTCCCTGCACCCAGCAGCTCCACGTGCATCACCTCCCAGGGGTTCCCCATCGCTCGAGGCCCCCACAGGAGAGTGCTGGGGGGAGAGGGGAACCCGAGAGGCACTTACCTCATTTGTGCTCCCCTGCGAGAGGCATTAGGGAAAGAAAGGGGAGGGAAAAAAAAGAGAAAGAAGCATCTCTGTGTATCACGCACGTCCACTGGAGCAAACCTCTCACGTCTCCATTCGGTGCCCCCCTCAGCAGTGTGTTTGCAGGATCCCCCCAAGGCCCCGGCCAGCCCTCCTGCACCCACAGGGACAGCACATGCACACAGAGCCCAAGAACTCCCAGCACTGCTCCTCCCCCCGGGGCACCAACAGCCCCTAAAGCACTGCTGCTCCACACAGCTCCTTCTCAGGAACACTCTCTCCCCATTGCATTGGGAATGTGCTTGGGGCAGCTGCAAGCACTTTAACCTCTTCCTTAATTTCCCAGCAGGGCAGCTTACAGGCAGCCCATGCCTCTCGCTTCCTGCTGGCCCCATCCTGTTCTCGCTATGGTGTGAACCCATTCCAGGTTCCTACACAGGGATGGGCTTCGATGCCCAGCATCCCCTAAAAGGCACTAAGCACCGTCGGGCTGTCAGGATGGGCCCGCCTGGGGTGCAGGGGACGATGGGCTGCCCTTGCTTGCCCTTGCTTTAAAGGCAGCCCAGCTGAGTGACATCGCTGCCCAGTTCAGGGGTGAAGAAACTGAGTGGTGAACAGCTCAGCGTGAAAAACGAAGTGTGTGGTGAGCTGTAGCTGCACCTGGAGCAGGAGGAGGTGGCCACACTGAAGCAAGAACTCCTCACTCGTGGATAAAAAGCAGCCAAGGGGCAGTGCTGCCAAGGACAGTGTTTTCTCACTGCAACCTTGGTGAAGTTTTTAGGGACGTCTGACAGCAGTGCTCAACCAAGACCTTTGCACGTGTTTGCACAAAGCAAAGACAAAGAAAGGGTGAGATGGGCAGGAGCAAAGCAGGCAGGACAGAGCCCCAAGCTCAGCCCCCTGCAGCCCAGGGACGCCCAAATCCCTGCCCTGCACCAGGAGGGAGGAGCGGGGCTTCGTCCTCAGCGCACACTCGGAGCACACAACTCCTGTGGTCCCAAGCACCTCCCCAGTGGGCTCGCACTCTGTGCTGCCCCGTGCCAGCATTTAGAGTCCACAAAGCAGCATTTTGGGATGGGTAGAACAAGCAGAAAAAGGCAGAACAAAACAGCATGCGGGGATCAGACTTGAGCCCGGGGCTTCAGCTCACTGTGCTCTTCCGTGCTCGGAGAGCCACCCAGACCTAAGATTTCTCCCCTTGTAACCACCTCCACAACCCAACCTGACAGCATCTCCTCTGGCCCCGCTTTCCCCATCTAGGAGACCTAAGGCACGGACTGCAGCGCGCTGTCCCGCTGCACCTACCAACCCTACGTGCAAACCCAACAGCCATTCAAAGAGGAGGAAAAGCCCCAGGAAAGAATGCTTAAGAACGTGGTGGGGGGGATGCGGGTTCGGTCGGTCGGTTGTTAAGCACAAAGCTCTTGATCCTACCTGGTCCCACAGCGCCGCCGCCACTTGGTCTATTACTGCGCCCAGTTCTCTGTACTCCCCAGAGTATCTGATGTACGCCCAGGTACACAGTGTGATAAGTGTCAAGCCCATGATCATGTTGCACAGACTGGCTATGATGTCCAAGCCAATGAAGCCGGTCACTCCGGCGATCACGTAGGTGATGAAGATGACGACGAAGAGCGTGGCGGGGGTGCGGGCGGCGTGGAAGATGTTCTTGCTGTCGTTGTGCTTGATGTACTGGATGTAGAGCTCATCGATCTCATTCTCCAGCTGCTGGAGGTAGCGGCGGCTGAACTCCTCCCCGCCCATCTTCTTCACCCCGCGGAACAGCCTCACGGCCTCGTCCTTCAGCTCCATGTGTTTGGTCTGCAGGTCACTGGGTGCAAGGAAGGGCTTGTCCCCACCACAGACCTGCATGGAAAGCACAGCCCGGTCACTCAGCACCCTCAGCTCCTGTGCTCTGCCACGCAAATCACAACGGCAGCTCCGCGTGCTCCTCTTTGGCATGGACCGCCATGTCCACATTCTGCGACTGTTCACCAGTGTCTTGGGAACCAGTCCCTCTCATCCTCCCTTTAGCCTTATAAATTGTTCCTAAAACCCAACCTGAGCCTCCCCCGGCGCAGCTGAAGACCATTCCCTCTCATCCTGTCACAAGACCCTGCCCTGCTCTTGGTGCTGTGTCTTCAAGCTGCTATTGCTCAGGACTTGAACCTGGAGACTCAACGGCCCACCTTCAGCTAGCCAGCTCCAGCAGCATTTTTCTCCTCCAGCTACAGAGTATCAGCACTTTGGGTTTTAAGGCATAAGCACACACACAGACCCAGGACAGTGCACAGTAATTTGGCCATGTAGCTCTGCACCCCTTCCATGCCAAAGCACAGCAACCTCCAGTACTGTGCAACAGACCTGGAAATGGCTGGAGATAGGCTTAGATCTGAGCTTCGCCTTAAAACATCATAATCATCTCACACCTGAGCTGAGACAGGCTGGTAAGGCAGGGCAGAGGTGAAAAGCCAATAGTAATGACTTTATCTCCTAATTAGCACCAGCCACAGCACAGGTTAAAGGATAGGACAGGATTAGGATAGGACAAGACAGGATGTTCAGTTGGAAGGGACCCACAAAGACCGTCCAGTCCCACTGCCTGAGAACTTCAGGGCTAACCAAAAGTTAAAGCACATGATTGAGGGCATTGCACAAATGCCCCTTGAATGCTGACAGCCACAGGGCACCAGCCACCTCGCCAGGAAGCCTGCTCCAGTGTCTGACCACTCTCATGGCAGAGAAATGTTTTCATGTCCTGTCTGACCCTCCCCCGGTGCACCTTTGTGCCATCACCTCACATTCTGACAGTCAGGGGCTGCGTGGTCATCCAGCAGCGCTGCCCCGTTTCGTTACACTTTGGGTTGCAGCTGAGGAAACACTGGGAAGAGGATGGAAATCCAGCTGAGGTCACATGCTCTGCAAAAAGCTGCCATCGGATGGAAGAGCAACCATTTGTCAACCGTCTTCCCATTCCCTGCCATGAAATCCTGACCAGGCATCGCTCTCCTTCGGCCCCTTTCCACCACGAACATGGCAGAGTCTCAATGGGAACCTGAACACACTGCACCAGCACAGATGCTGCCAGAAACTTCAGCCAAGTCCCTGCGGGACGTTTTCCATCAGGAGGCCGGGCAGGGAGGTTTCCCCAGGACAGGAGAGCCTGTGAAACAGGGTGCTCAGCACACCTACCTCTTCCATTCTCCTGCTGTAGGTGTCTTTGGCAGTGGCAACTGCTGCTAAATTGTTGGCTTCTGCTGTGGCCTGCAAGAAGGGCGAAAGGGTGCAAAGTTGAGCTGCAGGACTGTGAGGTTAAGGATCACAGAATCATGGAATATCCCAATCTGCAAGGGATCCAAAAGGATCCCTGAGTCCAACTCCTGTAATTACAGAAGTGTAACGACAGCGAGGAACCTGGGGGCACACGGTCCACGTGCTTTTGGCCTGGATGCGTGCGTGGTACCCCAGTGCACACACACAGAATTACCCAGCTCCCTTCTCCCGCTGCACTCTGACCAACACCAAACAAGATCCTTCTGCATTTCCATGCTCAGAACCCTCAGGCAAAAGCCTGCGTCGGTCGGGAGAGGATTCCTCCCCTCCGAGTCAGAGCAATGGAACCTCTGGCTTCAGCTGTGGGAAACGGCAAGAACACAGACACAAGGCTCAGGGTATGTAAACAGGCACAGCTGCAGCCTCCCGCTGAACCCTGACCCAGCACAGCGGGGCCCATCCCTTTGTGTGCGGTCCCACCGCAGCCAGAGGACGACGCTGCTCACCTGCAGGGAAACAACTGCAGCTCAGCAGCCCAGCCCTGCACGAGCCCTGCAGCCTCGGCTGCTCTGAAGGGAGTGCTGGATGCCGCCGTTGCTTGGGTTGTCAAACTAAGGCTCTGGAAACAAAATCCCAGCAGACTCCAAATGCTGCGCTTAGCGGGACTCCTCCGACAGCTCACGGGAAATCAACGGCAATCACAGAGCAGGAATGGGCAGCACACACGGCTCACCTACCTGCAGCATCGACTTCGGGTGCGGCAGCTCTTCCCCCTGGTAGATCTTGATGTACGCCTGCAAAACATGCAGTCACATCAGATGCGGCGTTCAGCAGCAACACGCGAACACCTCCGCCCCGTTACAGCACAGCAGCAACAGGATGGGGAAAGCCCGAAGAGGAGGAGGTTCCTGGCACGGGATGGCTTCAGCAGGGATGCTCTGCCAGGCAGCACGTGGCTCAGCGTCCACTCCTTGGGTGCTGCGGGGCGGTCTCTCAAGGCTCACACCCCCATCACTTATTCCAAGCATCTAACCCATAGGATTTGCACCTACCTCCGTCCTTCACTGAAGGAGAAGGAGCCGGAGTCAGGTAGCCCCGGAGAGTAGGTGGTGAGAATTACTCACTGATGTCTTGCATTAAAATGTCCCAGTAGCCATGACAACACAATGAGGCGTTATCCAAAGGCAATGGGAATACGGCCCTCAGCCTCCCTCCCTCCGGTCCTCCATTCTCCATGGCAAGGAAGCAGCCCTGCCCACTCCTTGGGCTCACTGCACGGCCAAATACACTGCTGCTTTCCCCCTTCATTACAGCAAAAGTGCTAACGTGCTGCAAACAGATAAGCCCAATTTCTCTGGAAAAAGCCAGTACCTTGAAATACTCCACAAGGCCTCGGCAGGTGATGTGGTTTCCATTGATCTCCTTAACATCCAGGCTCTCGGGACTAAGAAGCCAGGGAATTAAAATCTTCAAGTTCTTGATGAACTCGTCGTCTATTTCTGGAAATAAGCCCAATTTCATCAGTGCCACCCCTCACCCAGAGCGTGCACTCCCATCACACAACAAGGGGAAACCCAAGCCAGGATACGGGCACAGACACTGTAACAAAGTGAGGTGAGTGCTCAGAAGTGATCTTGGCCCCAGTGAAGTTAACCCACAAACAGAACATGCAGCTGTGCATATACATACACAAACCAGCTTCACTGTCTCCAAAGCAGCTGCAGGAACACAGCTGTGGCCGTATGGGGAGAAATAATGCTTTTGCTGATGACACTGCTAATGTGCACCAATTGAGAGCAGCACCTTCTTGCCAAGAGAAAAGCTGAGTACAGCTCTGAAAGAACAGGAGAATGCTGACAAGAAGATGCTGACAATCCTAAGCCAGTCCTGTATGCATTTGTTAAATATTGCTTAGCACCTGAAATTAAAGGGGGAATTAACAAAACCAGTTCAGCTTCCAGCAGAGCCTCCCTCCCCTGCTGCTCGTTAGCGTGGAGTTTAACAGAGGGACGAGTTCAATCTTCACCCAAAGCCAGAGCAAAAGGAACTTCCTTCTGTCCACTGATTTATGTTAAGTGAATAATGGCCACTTTTTTGGTCACCAGCAGCCTGCAAGCAGCCTGTAAGCAGAGGCGCTTTCATTGATTCACAACCAATTCTGCACCTAAAACTCCGTAACACGTGGCTCCGTTCAGGATAGGGAATCCTACCAGAGCTTTCTCTTTACCCTTCCCTTTTATTTTACCTGACTAACTAAGTCTGTCCTGAAGGGAAACCACTGCTCAGATAAGTCAGGAGGATTCAGTGTTCCTTGGAAAGCTTTTCAAAGCGAACTAACGTTCTTTTGAGAGCGTGTGTGACAAGCCCTCCGCCTCTGCCAGCCCAACCTGCTGCACAACAACCAGCCTGCCCCGCTGCGCATCCGCACCGAGTTGCAAATGAGGAACAGCAATGAATTGCAGAAGCTCTTTCATGGAAAACATTTGTAAAGGTTTCGTGGGACGGTCTGTCCGGGCATCTCCGGTATCGATCTGAAAATGGACTTTTGCTTTGTACCTTTCAGCTTCCCGTCGAAATTCGGGTTGGTGGCTACCTTCAGGCCGGGGTGAGGTAAAAGGAAGCAGGAGATTTTGGTGAAGCAGGAATGGATGTGCTTTCTGACATTCTGCAGTTCTTCGTGCTGATTTCCTGAGACCTGCGGGAGACCGGTGTGCCGTCAGGTTTCCTTCGGATGCGGTGACACTGGGACAACAGTGCCAGCAGGAGCGAGGGGTGTCCCGCACCAGGAGTGTGTCCCTTCGCAGTGTGATGCACGAGCACAAGGACAGAGCTCCTCCAGCAGCCCAGGAACTGGCCTATCTCTGACCGCTTGCCCTGGGGCATGTTGTTATCATCTGGAAAATGTGCACGTCTGTGTATGACCCAACCACAAAAGCATCTGGGATTTCCCACTAGGGCTGTTCTTGTCTTCCCTTTGATTAGGTCTCTCCACTACCAAATCACCCATGCATTTCCTGATTAATCCCCACGGAGCCCTTGCCCGTCGGTTTCACTGGACAAGTACCTATTACTAAAGCATTTTTCCTGGTCCCTCCAGCAGATGGGTTGCCCTGCACTAACCGCAGCACGGAGAATTCAGCTTCCTACAACACAGAATCATTAGAATCACAACTTCTCTGGGCAGTGCTGGCACGCCCCATCCCTGGAGATGCCCAGAGGCAGCTGGATGGGGCCCTGGGCAGCCTGATTTGCTGCCTGGTTTAGCAGCAGGCAACCCTGTCCATGGTAAGGGGTTGGAACTAGAGGATAGAATGGCTTGGGTTGGAAGGGACCTCAAAGATCATCAGCTAGAATCGTCTCATTGACCATCACCTAGCTGATGATCTTTGAGGTCAACCCACGCCACTCTATGATTCTACGAAGACATCTCTGCTGTGATTTGAAGGCATGGGCAAGTAGAGGTGTGACCTTAGCCGTCATCACCAGCTCACACGGAGCAGCCAACCCACAAGCAAACCCCGGCTCACAGAGTCGCGCAAACCCACATGGAAATGCTTCATGAAACCCAGAGGACAAAGAACAAACCTTCAGACGCTTCTCCAAAAACCTCGCGCCGCCATCGGATCCGTAGGAAAATTCATAAGGGAAACTCCAGTCACGCACAAGGAATATAAGGGACTAGGAAAGAGAAAGAGAAGCAGTCAGTGCCACGCAGCATCAGCAAAGCAGCGCTGCTCAGCCACACGCCATCGGGGGGGGGGGGGGGGATTTGCTGGATGACACTTTGAGTCCCTCGCTTGAAAAACAGCACTGCAAAACAAGACAGGGATTTCTGCTAACCAGGACAAAAGGCAGCGAGCTCCAGCCGCATTTAGCTCCATCCTATGGGAATTTCACAGGCTCGTTTTCCAGCCATTTTCACCGGGCAGCTCTCCAGGCAGACTTTTAACGAGAAGCACATGTAGGATAACGAGGAGGAGTCAGAAATGGCTGGCTTTGCCTCTTCACTGAGGCATCCGACGTTTCTATTCAACAAATAAATAAATACCAGTGCGGTCAACCCCGCACCCTTACAAAAATGGGGTTTGGAAGACATCACGTCTCCGGTGTCACATCTACATCCCAGGGAGGGCTGTGGGGGTTGTCCCGAGGGCAGCCCGAGTGCTGGGCAGAGGAGCCAGGGCTTCTCCCCTCCGTCAGAACAAGCAGTAATGGGAACGCATTTCATTGGCATTTCCCCTAAAACTCGTCTATGTTTAAAACAACGATTCGGGAGAGGGAGGGAGAATATTTCCCCTCCTTATTTTTCTTCCAGAAAACATCAGGAAGAAAAGCGAGTTGGCCATTCCTAAAGGCACTGCAAGCCACAGCAGACGCCCGCAGCCCCGTCCTTCAGGACACGCTGTTCTTTCGGAGGCTCCAGGATGCTCCGGAGACGTGACCACGTGTAGGGCTTGTCCACAGGCGCCTTCTGCACCCCTCGCACTGTCTGAATCAGGAGTTACTTTCTTTCTTCCCAAGCAGAACTTTGGCAGAGCTGCTATCCTCACCATGCCTAACACCTTCCCCCCTCTGCCAAGCAAAGGCATCGCTCGGGGCGCAGCACCTCGGGTGTTTCGGCACATAGCAGGATGGAGGGAGCAGAAGGGAAAAGCTCCCTTTCCACCGCCAAGCGGTGCCTCCTGTCCAGCAGCATCAGCTCAGCCGTCCCGCTATCGCCGCTTTCGGAGCACTCCCCGCTTGGCAGCATTCTCCTGCAGGAGCTTTCTCCAAAAAGCTCCTTTCCAGGCTCACGTATCACAAGGACAGAAGACGTTCATCGAGTTTGAGCTCCAGGCTCAGAACCTCACCCGAGGGACTCACGCTGCAGACCATCTTCTGCAGAGAAAGCTGCCCTGGTTGCAGCAAGCCCCTGCATCTCAGGCTGAGCCACTCAGTGCTCCCCCACTCAGAAACATGCTCCCCATCACCACACTGAATTGGCCCGGCCTCAGCTGCAGGCTGCCTCCTCCTGGGTGGGAAATGGCAACGGATGGCTGAGCTCTGCAGGAGGCAGCACTGAGATGGGGACGGGCAGCTGTGCGCTGCTCACCTGGCCCCATCACCATCCATTCCTCCTCCAAATCTTACCACACCCGCAGCTGTTTGGTACTCGCATGGAGATCGCTACCGAAGATTGCAGTGAAGCAGAGAGACCCTGGGGGGAGCCCCAAGGAAACGCTTCTGAAGGATGCCGCGTCCCCGTTACAATTAGCTCAGTGTTCTCTGCCATCTATCAGTTAATGGGTTTTTAATCCATTTGCACGGATGAAAACAGACAATGCCGACTGCCTACGTTGCTGGCTCTTTTTTAATCAGCACTTTATGGAGATAAGGCACACAGAAGGCAGAATACCACGGTGAGAGTTCCCTTTATCAACCAAGCTTGTGGTCTTGTAAAAATGGATGCTGGGATGCGTGACCAGACTTGCTGCCCACAAAGCTGCGTGACTTGCCATCACTTACGGCGTTAGGTAAAGCCACGGGCTGTCAGCCAGCCCTAATGACTTAAGCACATTTAACAGTGTCTCCTTACAGCCTCCTTCTTACTGAGGGAGTACAAAGTATTTCACTTTCACTGTAATATTTGGCAAGATTATCCTGCTAGCTTTTAAATAAGGAACAGGAATATTTATTTAATGTCTGGCTTTTTCTGTACTGTATTACAATTTTCTTCTGGTTCTTAAAACTACAAGCCAGGTTTTTTTATTGCTGGTAGCTTTAACAGCATTTACCAATCACCTATCTACCCATGCTATACCCAGTACATACTCAAAGCTCCCTAAAAATCTCTATTATTTGTCCACTTGTTTTTTTAACCATTTCATTTCATTCCCCCTTCCTGACCACAGCCACCTTATAAACCCCTTCTGCCTTCCAGGATGATAGGGAGACTGACAATTCTCTTTTAATATTGGAAGGCAAAGCAAGACAGCTGTAACTCATTCCCAATTACTACTTGCATTTTTACAATTGCTTTCTGCTTTGGGAAGCTTGCAAACCTTGCATCCAGCAACCAGCTCTGCTATTGAAGGTGGAAGATGGACTAAGGCATGGGGACTGACAGAGGGCACCTGGGTTAGGAAACTGAGTATTGGGCCCTGCTTCCTGGCTCATGCAGGTACCAATGATCTCCAAAACCTTCCAAACCTGTTTGACCCCTTCCCAGCCTTCCAGCTGCGCAGGATTCAGAACAGCCACTATCAAAGCCATGCAAACCACAGCTTGTTCTGTTACAGGACTGCAGGTTTAGCGAGCTATTGAGCCACCTTTCTCAACAGCAGCTGCTAAAACCATTCTGTGGACTCCTACCTCCCTTCCTTCCACTTCTCTCTTTTCACTCACATTCACCTTCCTCCTGGAAGGGGCCCTCACAGCCCCTCACCCTCCTGCCATCCTGAGCTGCTCACAGCTCTGGTGTCCAGAGCAAGCTGGTGTTTGCCTAATGCTCTCCTCTCTTGAATGCCAGCCATGCACAGGTTGGGAGAGATGCCACTTATTTGAAGTCAAAATCCCTCTTATACTTGCAACTCTGAGCTAATCCCTTCGTTCTGAGCTAATATTCTTTGTTCTGCCAAGTGCAGGGACTCGTGGGGCAGCAGGCTCAAGGCTCCGACAGCCAAGGCTGGAGAGTGTCACAAACCTGCCTGGGCATTCATCCCACAGCTCTGCCACTAAAGCTGACCACCTCATGAGCCCAGCAGGACAGGGCTGAGCTGTAGGGATGGCTCTCCCTCCTTCAGCTGGGGACACCGCATCGCTGCATGCACAGCTCTCGAGGCAGAGCATCACTTGTATGGTGCCCTGCCAGGACACAGCTGATGCCACACAACGCTCACCACGTTGCACCGAAGCCTTTTGTCCCTGGGAACAAAGCCTCGCTCAGCTCACAGCCTCCAGCTGCAGCCAGACCTGCCGGGTGAGGGGATGGCTGCAGGGCTGGGGAGCCGCCAACAGCCAAGGTTGAGAGCAGAAAGGAAGAGAGAGATTGGATGTGTTCAGAAAGCTCCTTGGGGGTCAGGAAACACAAAGCCTTCCCTTCGCCGCCGCTCAGCCAGTCTCCACGCCTCCCTGCTCATCCGTCCTGCAAGCTGCAGTGACACCTCGTGGCAAAGCCATCGGTTTGGGGGATGCCGGTGGCCAGCAGCCTCTACTCACCTGGAAGGGCTTCAGGAAGGTTTCCTCCATGGCCAGCCGTCCGTACTCGGTGAACAGCTGGGGAGAGAAGCAAGGGAAGCAGGACTGTTAGCCCCTGGGGCCACGGGCAGGGCAACGCTCGGTGTTTTACAGGCAGAGGGAGCTGCTATGGGCAGTCGCCACACAAAGCCCTTACAGGAAAAATCTCAGCCTAGAGTTTTTGGCTGCCCAATCTGTGAAAAATGGCTCCAAGGAGCAGCTCGCTGCCGCTATCGAACTTCACGTGGCAGAGGGGATTGCTGGAGCCCTGCTCTCTTTAAACGCTCCAGGAAGGGGCGGAAATGAATTCAGAAATAAGTACTTTCCCTGCAGACCCCCACTGTGCAGAGACCAGAAGATCGGCCTACCGGCAACACTTGAAGGCTCTCCAGTCTCTCTGGACAGCAAATTCTTAGCAAAGGCACCAATAATGTATTTCACAGATGCCTAAAAGTGGGTCAACGTGTTAAACAATAACGGCTTCAAATTCCAAGTGCAAGACTGGATTTGCACTGCATAAGTTCAACGCAAAAAAAAAAGTATTATTGTTAAAAAAATGTTTGCTGATTGAAACAGTACAGAACTCTTCTGATTTTTCCAGCTGGATTTTTCCTTTCCTTTTCCTTAAGCTACTGAAAACATCCTAAGTAGCCAGTCAAGGAGCCAACTGAACAAAAGTGAAAACTGTAAGCAGAGGTGGGCAGGACGTGCATACCATAAAAAAACACCCCAAAGCTGCTTGTCTCCAGCACTCAGGGTTCTAATTACCCTTGTGGGTCATCTGTATTGAGCCACAATCAGATGTCAACATCCAGGCTCGTCAACCAATACCCAGTTTCTCTGGATTTCTCAAGCAAAAAGTCCTTTTGTACAGCGTGAGCAGTGCAACTTCTGCCTTCAGCTTCCCAGTCTCTTAAGCTAAATGAACACTGTTACTGCCTCTACTCAAGGCGTGCTCCCTGTATGTCAGACAACATCCATCTTAAATTTTTGTGCATGCCCCATCGCTGGCAGTGCTCAAGGCCAGGCTGGATGGGGCCCTGGGCAGCCCGGTCTGGTCAGAGGTGTCCCTGCCCATTGCAGGGGCTGGGGCTGGATGGGCTTTAAGGTCCCTTCCAATACAAGCCGTTCTGTGATGCTATGATTCTAGGAGTAAATAACAGACCCCTGCCGCTCCCCAAGTCCTACAGAACATGACGCTGCTCCTGGTGAGCATCCCACTGTCTGTCCTGCCACAGGGCCCGGCCCCCAAGCAGGCATGCTGTGAGGCAATTTCAACACAAGTGACTGTTCCTCCATGCCCATGAACCGAAATGAGAGCTGGGAAACTGAGACCTTTTTGTCATTCCAAATGCAAACATGCCTTTCCAGAGCAATGCAGCTTGCAAGTGCAGAGCATAATCCAGGGACCCCAGTGACACAGAGCAGCAGGGACAAGCGGTCTCACCTGCAGGTGCTGCAGATCATCCTCCTGCACATTCTGCGACAAGTTATAAACCTGTAAGTAAACACAGAAACTTCAGAGCATTGTCCCTTGCATCAGTGTGGTTAAAGCTTCAACATGACCACGGTGCTCCAAGCGCAGCCATACTGCTAGACAGACAGACAGACAGACAGACAGGCACTGCTCCTCCCAGCACAGCAAAACGCTCCAGCATGGGAGCAGCAAGGGCTGTCATGTCCCAGCCAGGAAGCCTCTTAGGTGTAAATAATATTTCTTCTCCTCCATTTATATGATGTGCTGAGCTCTGTCTCAAGACACAGCTTCCATGCCGTTCATGCTGTCCCACTGAGACAAAGGCACGTGAACTTCACCAGACCAACGTCAGCTGGGAGTAAGGGAGTGCATCTGCTGCTGGCCTCGCTCTTGGGGTGAGATGAGGAGATGAGACTGTTCCCTGCAATGGTGCAGTCACAACTGAACCCTGCACTCAGTGCAGCCAACACACTGGCCTTTGTCTCCCCCACCACGTTTGTCCCTCCCCCAGCTGCATTAGGCTGGTGCCAAGCTGCTGGTTTTTAGCCACCACCTTTCTGCAACTGTTTCCTGGAGACATCTCCCTTCTTACCTGTATCGAGCTGATCATTGTGCTAAGGGCAAACACGGTGGCTGAATCCCGCAGGGTGGACTGACTGTCAAAGGTCCCCTGTGTGTCCATCAGCAGCACCGCAACCTGAGGGGCAGAAAGCTCCAGGTCAGCCTGGATGCACCCACTCAGCATCTGCACCCAAGCAAAATCACGCTCAAATGCCAGCGGGACGGGTGCTTGAATGTCAGCTGTGTTACCCTGTGCTGCTGCCTCAGACTTACAATCGGTGGAAGATAAAGGAAAAGAGCATCTCACGTCACTCTTGACAGCAAGAAATGACTGCTGCACAACACAGAGGAGGGAACTGCTTTGTTCTTCTAACACTTGCTGTCAGTGCAGATGGGTCTTTCCCTGAGCCTGCACTAGCTTCACGTCACGGAAGCCAAATACAGCAGCATATCTCAACTTCACTGAAGAGCTGACAGATGCAAATATTCCTGCCTAAAAGCTGAATTTGCAGGATTTCCCAGCTCTCACCATACTTGACCTCCCTGAATGAAGGCGTTCCATGTCACAGCTACTGCTGTAGGAAAGGGGAGTAGTTTGCAAGGACCTCAAATTCCAGATCACTTGGAACAGCAGAGAAATGATCTCCAGGGTGCCCAGACTTAGAGAGACATACAGAGATGCTATCAGGGGCGCATGGAAACACCTAGACATCACATCACTCGGTGCTTTAAACCCACTCAAGCTAAATCAGAGATACGTATCAAAAACCTGCACGACCATTTTGGCCACCTGCAGCAAGGCAGCGGAGTCCTACAAAAGCTGGAGCAGCAAGACGAACTGATGAGTGACACGTAGATAGAAAGCCACGCAGCACAGAAGCAAATACCTTTTTACCATCAGGCTTGTCCACCAGGAAAACCTCACTCCATATCTGGATGCCAGTCGTCTCCCGCTCAGATCCTCCCCTCCAGGAGAAACCAGTCAGAGGCTCATTGTAATCTCCAACCCAGTCCACTGCTTCCTGCAGGTGGGAACAGAGGAAATGCTGAAATTCCCATTTCACTGTGGTTTTACGCCTCTCTTCTGTGCTGCCTCCACCCCAGCACTGGAGACAAGCAACCCCCACAAGGGAGGTTTCCTACCAGGTAGCAAATGTGAACATTTCTGCTCCAAAGTCAAGGAAGGTAGAGTCCCACTGGAGCCCCACTACTGCACGGGGTTGTGGAAGCATCTCTAGTTTGTGAGGCTCAGTGCTAAAGAGAGGCTGGAGCATCTCTAGAGCACCAGACCAGAGTCCTTCCCCGATCAGCCCTGGGCACACAGGAGCACTGAGCAGCGGTGGGAAGAGCCAGGTGCAGCTGCAGCCATACCTTGTTGTACATGTACCGCAGCATGAAGTCCATCAAGAAGGACTTTCCTTTTCTAAAAGCTCCAGCAACTGACACAGCCACCACCTCTTTATCTCTGACGGCCTCCGAGAGGAGGATGCGGTTGAGCGCGGCTTCGTCCAGTTCGAAAGAATGGTCATCCTTGACAATGAGGACTTGCACCGGTCCTGCCTTCCTCACAGACTCCTCCTCCTCTGAGCTCCACTCGTAAGCCTTGTCTGCAAAACTACCTGTGGAAACAAGTGACACAAGAGCTGTTTGGTTCCTTCTGCAAAGCACAGGATGACGGAAAGCGGGACTGGACAGGGCTGTAACAGGTCAGCTGGCCGAAATATCCACCCCAAAACAGCATGACTTAGAGCAGATGTCTTTCCAGCACTCCCCAGACATCTTGATGAAGCTGCCAGCTGCTTTGGGGCAATCTGTCAGCGTGCCTGCCCGTCCCTGCTGGAACCCTCCTGAACAAAATGCGCCCACAAGAGTTGACGTGGAGAACAGATTATTCTCTTCCCATCGGAAACACCTTCTTACATGGCACAAAGATTGTCCTAACATCTCCATTAGCCTCAGCTGAGGCCACAACATCTCCCTTAGCAGCTTATATAGTGCTGTGTTCTACATTTAGGATGAGAATCATGTTGATAACAGATGGAAGGGAGATGTAGGTTAGATGTCAGGGGGAAATTCTTTACCCAGAGGGCAGAGAGGCCCTGGCAGTGCCCAGAGCTGTGGGTGCCCCATCCCTGGAGGTGCCCGAGGCTGTAGATGGGCCCTGGGCAGCCCGAGCTGGAGGGGCACCCAGCCCACAGCAGGGTTGGGGCCAGGGGGCATTCAGGTTCCTTCCAACCCAACCACGCTGTAATTCTATGATTGTATGTCATTGCAGCTTCTGTAGCAACAGCACAGCCCAGGGTCCTGTCCAACCTGCAGTCTGCACTAAGGCTCTGAGTGTTAATTCTGCAATCTTCCCACTCGACAGCTTGCCCGAGAGCCTTCGGACAGGACACACGGACGCTCAGACACACAGCGCCCATTCACTGCCACAGTGACAGCAGGAAGCACAGCCCTGGGGTTCAGCAGGCCAGCTCCTGTCATTGTCCTTTCCTTGTCTCCCAGCTGATCAGCTCACCTATGGCCCTGTAAAACCTGCTCACCAGTGTGGGGGGAGCATGGAGTGGAAAGTCCCCCACGTTTCTCCAAAGCATCCCTCCTCGCTGGCTCAGCCAGTTTGCAGCGCACAGCTCAGCCCTGACCCCAGGGCCCCGCTTTCAGCCCGTCCCAGCTGTTCCAAAGCACAGGGACGACGCACGGACATGCTAAAAGACCAACTATAAATACCACAAGGAATGGGGTCTGCCCATTCTGAGCCTCTTTCTAAAGAAGCCTCCAGCAGCAACTTCTTTTAAATAACAACGGCGCTTTTGTACGAGTTTCTGATTTCCTATGATCCCGCTATGAAATATCAGGATCGTTAAGCCTTGTTGCTAGGGGATTTCTGGTGGTTCTCGGACATATACTGCGAGCTTTCTTTGCTCACAGTCGAAAGACAAAGATCTTTTCTTCCCCATGCTTGGAGTTTCCTTAGCAAAACAAAAGTCCCAAACGCGTTGAAAAGGGAAATTCTGCACCAGGCTGCAGCGGCGCTGAACGGCCCCTGGCCCACGTCACTGCTTGGCAGCCTCCAAGAGAAACCCTCCCCATTCCCAAAGCCCAGAGCAGGCACACGTCACCAAACCACCCAAAAACTGAAGACCCCAGAGTGCTCTCTGTCTGCTTGCTGCACGCACTCAGTGCCTCCTCCAGCATCAGGACCTCCCCAGCACACAAGTGCAGACAGGTGCCAAACAGCCATGGGTTTGTGTGCTCTTTTTAGGGACTGCCATGCTGCGAGTGCCATAGATAGCCCACGATCGGAAATACCTCTCTCCCGCTGTGTTTCCCAATGCTGAGCTAAGCGAGTCCCATTTTTTTTTTTTTTCCTTTTTACAGCTGCACAGAAAGGGCAGCAGAGAGGTCCTTGTAGGATGTGACTCACGGCGGAGGCAGGAAAACATTTGCAAATGTTTTTTATTTTTATTAAATCTAAACATCGCTGGCCGTAGCCATAGCAAGGCCGCCCGGCGTGCAGGTGGTAGAGCTGTGCCAGCCCACGTCCCCTCCACACAGCACGCAGACAGAGGGACCAGCATCCTGCAGCGGGACAGCCCAAGTGGGCACAAAGGATATCCCAGCTCAGAGCCGGCCTTGCTGTGGCTCCAGCCACCCCGACCCCTGTTCAAGGAGCCTCCTGCCCTGCCAGCATGAGCTTGGTACCCAGCTCCCTGATGCCGGTGCCTGGTTGAGGTCTCCGGGTCTTCCTCTCGCTCTCGTTCAGCTGCCAGGAAGAGCAGGGATCTTCTCACCTCAGTGGAAATTTCCACTAATAAATTCTTACTGTCTCCACCGGTCTCACATGAGAATTAGATCAGCTCGGAGGTATCAGGAGCAACCAGGAACTGCAGCAGCTCCTGGAGGGTGATCCAACCTGCAGCAGAACGGGGTACAAAAGGGATCCGGCGGGCAGTTATCCCTGCTCCATCACCACCAGCAACCAGCACGAACAGGAGGTCGTGTTGTCCCTTCACGGGCAGAGCTTTGATTTTAATTCACCGGGTGTCGATGGATTTGGGGAGATTCTCTGGACACAGGCAGCAGTCCGAAGCGGCTGTGCTCTGCCGGAGGAAGGACATCTTCCTTCCATCACCTGGAGTGCAGCGGGCAGCCAGGCTGTTTGCCCAACACACGGAGCATGACGAGCGGGATGCGCTGATTTTCCAGATCCTTGGAGATAGCAGGAGGACAGGCATCACATTAAGCAGGCCTCTGAGCTCATTTCAGCCCCATTATCTCTTCTGCTTTCATGTAGCCGCCTGCAAACAAAACTCTATCCTTCCTATTTATTTCCATGTGATGAAACTCCCGTGCTCTGGTTATAGGATTATCCGCCAGAGATGTTTTCATAAGCTGGCTGCGCATTACTGGAAATCAATTATTTTAATTGCTCTTTCCGGCATAAATTAGTTATCTGCTTTGAAGGAAGGTGTACCTGGCAATGGCAAAGCATCATCTGGCCAAAAGGGGAGGGAAGGAGGCCTCAGCTCTCCCAAACACCCTCTTGTTTTCACTCATTTTCTGACTCGACTCCTCCTCCCCTCTCTCGGCGCCGCGCGATTACGTCAATTCTCAAGCTGCTCATTCACACACTGCCAGGATACAGTTCCTTTTTCCCATTTCATAACAGCTCATTTCCATGACTCCGAAGCAGGGTGGAATCCACGTCTCTTTTCCATGCAGGGATTTAAAGTGGAAGGATGAAGGAGATGGGAATTCGCATTCATTCTCATTGTGCTGCCAGGCAGCCCCCTAACACAGGACCGCTCACTTTGTGAGAGTCCATGGGAAAAGCAGAGCTTTCTTCAGTCGCTGTAGGAATTATTTATGGTTAAAATTAAATCAGGTTTAGTAAACGAATACAGCCTATTTCAGGCTGCGTCTGTGTAAGGGCAGACAGCTGATGTCTAATATGAATAAGCCCCTACAGAAGAATAAATCAGATAAATTACGTCACTGAGCATGCAGCATACTTCGGTGAGCACTTAAGCATGCTCTTCCTTAGTTACGGACCAACAAGTCATACGCTGAGACCAGAGAGCAACTAATAAAGTCAGCTTTTTCCTTAAACGACTTTGCACAGCAAATACATTTCATTCCAGAGACTAAGCCACGACCCAGGGCACGGCCTGTGCAAACACGAGCTGCAGAGCACACCCCAACACGGCTGATTTCCAGCCCTGGTCAGGTGAGCCCAGGAGCCTCACCTGCCAGAGCACAGCAGGGCTGCAGCCTGGACCCCCACTACAACACACTGATTTACCACGGAGCTGCTGTTCCGAAACCCCCCGCTGCATGGAACAACAGAAACGACCAAGGAGTGAAAACAGAAGTTTAATGGTTTAACTTCTTTAACGTTAATTTGCGAGTGGTCCTGTGTGGAGCCAGGAGTTGGACTCGATGATCCTCACGGGCCCCTTCCAGCTCGGGATGTTCTGTGACCCTGTGATTCTAGCTGGTTCTTTCTCTGGAATGAACCGTGTCTGTATTGACGGGATTTGGTTGCTTATCAGCAGCCCTCCGGGGATTAATTCAGTCAGCAGCGATAGCTGTGTGGATCCTTTCTGAGGCTGTTTTTGCCCCAGCTGTTTGCATTACAAACATATCACAGTGCCGCTACCCATACCGCAAGCCAAGCACCGAGCAGATCGTGCTCAGCCTGGATCCCTCGGCGCGTTCTCCAGGGGGCTCCAGCTGCCAGGAAGCTTATCTGCCCTGTGCAAACAGCTCGGGCAGAGAAAGCCATGTATCTCCAGGCCATGGCATCCCTGGCACTTACCCCTTCCAGCTCCCGTGCCACGAGTCCTGCTGGCTCCGCTCGTGCTGAGCTAACTGCACGACCACCAGCTAAGGATCAGAGGAGGCTGGAAAAGACAGCAATGTTCTGAGTGGGAACCAGAGATCCTCTCTGAGAGAGGCTTGCACAGAGCTCAGCATCTTAGCACGCTAATGAAGGAAAACAAGAAATAAAGCACTGAAACAAAGCGTACGCTGGAGAGCTAAGGTGGAGGGAGTGCTGCAGAGCAACAACCTGTGTCAATCCTGCACAGAGGCTCAGCTGGAGAGGTGGGGAAAGGAGAGCTCTCCATCCCAAACGCAGAGGGGCACAGCTGCATCCCAAAACACCGAGGGTAGCTGTGAGTTAGCAAATTCCCCAGGTGCGGAGCTGCCAGGTGCTTGTCTAGACAGTGCTGCTCCAGGGAGATGGCCTCTTCGGGAGGGCAAAGCAGGGCAGCCAGGCTGGGCAGAGCTGTCTTCCATCCACCAGCACAATGGAAATACTGGCCCTGAATCTTCTTCCTGCCAGCCTTGAGGCATCCAGCTGGCATCAAGGCAGCATGGCCAGCTCAGCTCCCTCTTCTGATGGCAAACGGAACGGGGAGGTGAGTGACTACTCTGATAACACTCCCAAGTGGGAGGCTGCTAGTAGAAACAAGAGCTAGCAGTGTTCCCCAGGGGTCAGTACTGGGTCCGGTGCCTTTTCACATCTTAATCTGGATGAAGGGATGGACTATGTGGCTGACACACCAAAAGGCTGTGCTGCCATTCTGTGAGAGCTGGGCAAAGAGGAACCTGGTGACGTTCAACAAAGGCAAGTATAGGGTCCTGCACCTGGGGATAACCACATCGAGCAGCACAGGTTGGGGCTGAGCTGCCGGGAAGGAGCTCTGCGGAGAAGGATCTGGGTGTCCTGGTTGATCAGCAGTTGACCAGCGGTTGACCAATGGTTGACCAACGGTTGACCATGAGCTAGCAGTGTGCCCTGGTGGCCAAGGAGGCCAGTGGTCTCTTGGGATGCACTGCACAGAGAGTGGCCAGCAGGTCAAGGGAGGTTCTTCTCCCCGACTGCTCTGCACATCTGGAACACTGCACCCAGTGCTGGGCTCCCCATTTCCAGGCAGACAGAACTGCTGGAGAGAGCCCAGCGGAGGGCCACAGAGATGATCGGGGCCTGAAGCATCTCCCTTATGAGGAAAGGCTGTGAGCCCCAGGGCTGTTCACCCAGACAAGAGACGGTTGAGAGGGGATCTTATCCATGCATATAAATATCTAAAGGGTGGATGTCATGAGAATAGGGCCAGGCTCTTTTCAGTGGTGCCCAGTGACAGAACAAGGGGCACCAGCTGGAACACTGGAAGTTCCATATGAACACGAGGGAAAACTTCTTCACTTTGAAGGTGACATAGCACAGGAACAGGCTGCCCAGAGAGGCGGTGGAGTCTCCCTCTCTGGAGATATTCAAACCCACCTAGATGCTTTCTGTGCAACCACCTGTAGGGAACCTGCTTTAGCAGGGGGTTGAACGGGCGGGATCTCCAGAGGTTCCTTCCAACCCCTCTGATTCTGTGATTCTGTGAAGAGCTGGAATGATTACTGGCCATCGAGCTTTTTGTTAAGACAGACGCAGCTCAAATGCCAAAACACAAAGTGAAAACAACATCCCCTTCCACTCTCATGGAACTACCGTGTCTTAGCTAGCTGTGAAACAACAGAACACCCATCGCTTCAGGGTGTCCCAGGGCTGGCAAGCTTCTGAGACATGGGAACACCAACCTCTTCAGGAAGAAAGCAGATCACAGAGATTCCCTTCCAGAAGTTTTCCAGCAAATCTGAGGCCACGTTAGATAGTTCTGTGGTTATGCCCGTGCCAGGACTGGCCAATTCAAAGCTAAAGTGGGCGATGCTCAAAGGGAACTTGGATCCCACCTGTTTGTCAAGTCTGTCTCTAAGAGAACATTACCAAAAGGCCATCACCTATTTCTCAGATAGAAATTCTGAGACTTAAGTCCACACTTAAGTCCAGCCACGTACAGGTGAGACACGATGACTGAAATGCACATTGCACAAATACATCTCCAAAACTGGTAAGATGTTTATATTACACAGAGTGCTTTAAATACATTTCACTGGCTTGACAGAGGTTCATGAGCCTCCACCCCATTTGGGAAACCTGTGCTTGGTTACTTCATCTCTGTAATATTTAATTCCTCCTTCCCCTGGTGGCAAATAAGAACATTTCTCCAGGACCCAACAAGCTGAAGTGTCCCCAAACCGAGGTGGCTTTGGAGGATCCTCTGGCACCCTGCGCCTTGTAGAGCCTGCCAATATGCCCCTGCCTTACAACACAGTGGAAGGCTGCTGCAGTCAGTGGTGTAAAGGGGTTAACATAAGGCCTGGTGTCTATGAATATAGACTCACAGAATCATTAAGGTTGGAAAAGGACTCTAAGATCATCAACGCTAACCGTCATCCATCACCACCATGCCCACTAACCATGTTCCTACGTGCTACATCTACGTGTTTCTTGAACGTGGGTTCAAGGCTCAGGAGATCTTTGTTCCTTCCCAAGAGGGGCAAGGTTGGACTTGCTCCTGCTGATCTCTGAATGACTCACACCCCGCTGTTCAAATTCTTTGTGCAGTGCTACCATCTCAAAACCATGGGCACACAAAGACCAAACACTATTTAGGGATTTGGGTCTCTAGCTTGCGCTGTTGGCTCGGCTAGCTCACAAGCCCCAATACCTCATCTTCCCTTCTCATTTACAGGCTAGCAATTTTGTTGTGAAACTTCTCATCTCTAGCAGCATTTGTGTAAAGGCCCACCTGCCTGAAAAGCCTCAGCTTTCATATTTCAGGAGGCTCCTAGCATCCAGAGTCACAAACAAATGCCTGTAAGTGGAATCTGAAATTCCACCATAAAAGGTCAGAAACAAAATGACAAACAAAAAGGCTGTTAGCAATATTACTTAAATATATATATATCTACACAAAAATCACCCTTTTTTCTCAATTGAACCCATTTCTGTGCAGGCAGAAAGCGTAGCACTGATGATCTCAGTCTGGTCTGTTTTGGAAGAGAATCCTTCCTCCAGAAGCTGCTGTTCAGCCCCTCCTGACAACCAGGCCCCTCGAGCAGCTCTCATTAAACTCAAGTCCAGCTTGAAAATCCTGACCATGAACTCCTGTAATCCTCTTAATGGTTTTGAAACTGAACTCTTGACGAGCTGATCATTTTGATTACAACACGTGCCATGATGGGAAATGAGAGATTTCACATACTTTGTTCTCATCCGAGCTGTTTAAATGAGTGACTGGGAGCAGAGATCTCGAATGGCTTTGCCACAACAGAGGGAGCTGGCTGCTGCAGGTGAAAAGCACAAGGAATTTCAGAAAAAAATATCACTGCCACACACTGCAGACCTTCATCACACTACACCCACCGGGATTCAGACCAGGTGAAAGCAGGATCCCTTTCTCTGATGAAAACACAGTGTGACTTCTCAGGCAGAGAGGCTGGAACTAGACGATCCCTAAGCTCAAATCCCACCCAAACCATTCTACGATTCCTTTCTATGATCCTATGATTTCTCCATCCGCAGCTCTCCCAGCCACCCATCCCACAACAAGCAGCAGCTGTAAGCTCTCCGCACCACTTGGCACGTTCATAGGAGAGCCTCCAATGATGTGCAGCCTTAATGCTGACCTCCTGCCCAGGGCTAAGCCCTGTGCTAGATGCACAACGTGCTCCTGCATGAGCAGGCGGGGAGGTATGCAGGCAGCAATAACACAGCCTTGACAGCTGACCAGAGGCAATTCCTTCTGGGTGCCTTGCAATCACTCACCCTAATTCACTCTGTGATCTCTAAAAAAGCAATTTTTATGAAACAAAGGTGAAGGATTGCACTGAGCAGCTTTCAGGCCTGCCTAACAACTGGGAACTGGGACAAAGTTTGAACCGTTCCAAAACAGCGTCGTATTTTTACTGACTGAACTTTCAGCCCGGACAGCCAGAGATTGAGACTCCTCCTTCAGCAGACAGGCTGAGAAACGTGGCACTGGAAGTCACCCCATGGACTGATGTCACCGTGCAGGCAGCGGACAAAACCCATCTTTCAGGCGACGAGGTGCTGTTGTATACACGCAGGCATCTACTAAAGGGGGCTGTTTTGTACTAAAAAAATAGAGGCATTTGGCTCTCTGACTTATTGCAGTGTCAAGCAGGCTGGCATAGCGCTGGGAAATCACTCTAGGAATACCCTGTGGGTGGATGGAAGGCAGTCAGTCCATGTGAGGTTCCAGATTCTTGCAAGCTGACCTAGAAGCAGACCAGCGACAGACCACGTTTCACTCCAGCACGGCTTAGCAGTATGTGCCTAATTGCTTTGCTAGACCGAGGCTATACCTCCTGGGATGTTTTTTTTTTTCTCCGTTTCAATCTGTTTTGACATCATGTGCGTTTTTTTCTCACGCTATCAAGATGCGAAGGCAAAGTGCAAGCGCACGTACGTGCGTGCAATACTCAACCCGCACAGAAACGGGACCGACACTCGCGTGAGACGGAGCTGAGAATGCCACAATATTCGCTGTGAGTTGTCTGCCCCGTTCACCCGAGGTCTGAGCGCCTTCCTGCAGAGTCACGGTTACACGCGGCCCTTATCAAGAGCGTGCTGCTTATTTCCTCCTGTGCACAGAGCACGGCGTGCTCCGCTTGCTTCAATCACAGCCTCCGTTATCTGCGTGCTTCTGCAAACATGTCCCCGAGCCGTTAATCATTACCATGGGAAATACTCCGCTCATCTATCCAAATTAGAACCTAATTTGTGTATCTAAACATCAGGGCTCCGCTCACCTGCAGACGGGTGCTGTGAGCTCTGATGCCTTAGTATGCCGCACGGAACACGAGGAATGACACATCACGCTTTCTGCAGCCTTAAATAGGAGCAGTACGCCGTTTGAGCTGAATCTCCACCAAGTGTGGAAGGCGGTAAGCAGGGCAGACCAAGGCCAGGCTGCGTGCATGGGGCAGAGCCCACCTGTGGGAGCCGGGGGCTGCAGGGGGACGCAGCTTTCCCCCGCCCGCCCGCAGGAAGGCGGCTGGGAGACGGGAAGGGGAGACGGGAAGGCCTGCAGGAAGGTGCCTGCAAGACTTCCTCCTCCTCCTCCTCCTCGCTAGCAACGCTAAAAGCTCCCAGGGCTCAGGCAGAGCGGTGTGGAACGGCCCCTGTTCGCAGGCCTACGGCACACCGAGAAGTCTTCAGAAACGCGGAACGCCTCGGGCACGGGGCGGGCTGCGTGCGGAGCTGCGGGCGCAGCGGAGGCTGCTGCAGGGACAGCCCGCTGGGGCTGGGGGTGCCCACAGGCGGAGAACCGCGCAGGCCGGGCCCCGGCTGAGGGCGGCGACCCCTCGGGACAGCCCCACAGCGCAGAGCCCCCGGCCCGAAGCCCCCTCCCTAGCATCCAGCGCACGGACGCGGGCTGACAGACAGACGTCTGACAGACAGACAGACTGCGCGCAAGCAGCGGGGACGCGGAGGGCCCGACCACCGCCCCGCTTCGGCCGCGGCCCCCGGCGGCCTGCCCTCCGCCCTCCCCC